>NW_028327171.1:159246563-159539063 GCF_987537825.1 Furipterus horrens | reverse complement strand
GGCAATTCTTCATTTTTGATAAACTTCTGAAGGCTCCCGCAGTAGCCGCTTAAGGTTCATTAAAATGTAATTAATTAATGATTTGCTGCTGAATAGCTGCTGACTGCGGTTTTCTTTTCACTTGTCCGACAGCATGAGTCACAGTTGCCAAGCCGACAAGGAAACTATTTGCAGACTATAGCACCTATTGATGAGTGTTTCAGTCTGCAGTCATTTGCATAGGAGAAATGCTGGGTAGGGCTGTAGACCATGCTTTCAGGATGAATGTGGCACCTGTGGTTCAAAGGTGCTTCAGACTGTCATGATAGTAACCTACTCTATGATTTTGTTTTAAATATCTTTGAGGTTTAACTTGAAATAACTGATAAATTTCTGCATAAAAGAACAGGTAGTTTTATTTTGATATTACAAAAACCCACAAGCGTGTATTTAGGAACTGAGGATTTTTTTTACATGTGTAGTATGTGTGTGCATGTGCATATGTATGCAGGTACATGTGTATGTTTCCTTTTGTGGAGTTATCTCGTTAAGGATACCTCCATTTTTCTTAGTCATTTTGGGGATTTCAACAGTTCCTTTTCTTAAATCCCAAGCTGAAGGTAAAATGTCTAGCATCCTTAGTGTTTGGAATTCCTGGACCCTCAGGCAAGGAACATAGCCTATATATTTAACTCTAAGGAATTCACATAAAATACTGACATGTTTTTTATTGTGCAAATAGGGTAGCTATTCTGAACATATAAAATTAACTGCTTTCAAATATTTACAAGGAAAGGAAATACGGTTTAACCTTTTCTCCATTTTCTATCTCCACTGTTTTTCTTCTATCTACCAACGTTTTATGGAATTTACTTCTTTGCGATGTAATGCTTTGAAATAAAAATCAGAACTAAACATATTGTCTATATAAGCAGATTTTCTGATTCCATATCTGTCTACCACGTCTTAGGACATGGAATTTGACAATTAGGAATTTAGTTTACATTGCACCAGAAAAGTGGTGCACAGGCACTTTGTGCTTTACAACAGAAGTAGGACACATTCAATAGTTCTTTTAAAGATACCTACAAGAGATCACAAATGTAATCTTTAGTACCAAGAGAACTGTTTTAGAGGTTAACTATGAAGAATTGAACCACAAAATTAGTAAGTGATATAAGGCTGTATCAAGTGTAAAACACAAGAAAACTTTGATTTTGGATTAATTCATAATTCTAAAATTTAAAAGAAGCAAAGAAGTAATTTTGGATTAAGCAGCAGTGATTTACAATTTTCTAAGCCTATTGTAGGACTGTTTAAAGAAGTGATGCAGTTTCTATTTTTGCTTTCTAAATTCCTATTGTCTGCTTTGCCTCATTAAATACATGAACAAAGTGCTTCCTCATGTTACACAATGACTGTTACTAGCTTCTGCATAAAAAATATATATATTCCATATCATGTGGACACACTGAAAAATGGTACATATAGTAATCAAAATCTTGCTATTTTATCAAATATTCTCAAAACAAGTAAAAAGAAACTCAAAATGTTTGTCTCACCATATTAATATGATTTTACAAAACACAGTTTTTAATTAATCCTTGTACTATATTATATTCAAGTTAATGCTATTAAATTAGAGCATTTAGAAATTATCTAAGAATTAATCAGCTCACTATATTTGCCCCAACACATCTATAAGACAAGATTTTTTGTTTGTTTTCCTATCTACATGTTACCATTCCTGACCACACATAACACGTTTTATGTCTCCCTTTAAACTATCACTATGGTGTTCGAGAACTCTAAGAACACTACAGAATATGGAGCAAGTGGCTGTTTGCTACCAACCGAAAATTGTGGAACGTAACATCGTTCATTCTTCCAGCCCCCCATCTAGATACCATTAACGTACTTTTTGTCTGTCTCCTTTAAATCTCCTTGTCCTTGGGCAGTGGTTCTCAAACATTAACATTCATAAAAATTACCTAGGGAGACTTGTTAAAACAAAGTTTCTTGGACCTCACCCCCAGAGATTCTGATTCAGTAAATAGTGTAGGTCTCAACATTTTAAAACAAGCTTACCGATAGGCCCAGAATGCTGTAAGGACCAATGGCCTCAAGGTAGAAAAGTTTTGTCTCAAGAGATCTCCAATTCTCTTGGAATTTCAAGAAAACATCTGAGGCTGAGTCATCTTGGTCCTTCTCCAAGTGAGCTAAAAAGTGATGTAGCTACCACCTAGAAATTAAGGGAAGGAGTACTATAAACACCAATTAAATCAGTTTTAAGTCACTATTAGCTATAAACAATTACTTAAGCAGAAAGGTTTGGATTCCAACCAGCTTTACCACTGAATGCTATCCAACTCACATGGAACTTTAATAAATGTTGCTAAATGTCATTCAAATGAATAAAAATCACTGATGTGATAAAAAGATGAAGCATAGATCATCATCTTTACCCTCATTCTTTCAATTCCAATCAATTTTAGTAATAAAGTTTACAGGAAAAAAACTATGAAAATATAGTACAAGGAGTAAGTTACCATAATGATAATATTTACATTTACATTATATTAAAATACCTTATTTTATCATTATATTACCTGACTAAGCAGTCAAATTATTCTAATAATGCTAGGAGAAAGGTTTAAGACTTCATCTAAATACAAATCATATTAGGTAACCAAATATTCACTCAGTTTAATTCAATGCTCTTCATCTGCACAGTTCTGTAAACAGTAAGTAATAAAGACACATCATTAACAGGTCAGTTACTATGAGCCTTAGAAAGTCATTTCTACCAACTCTTACCAGCTAACGTATTTATACTATAAATGAGGACATGGTGTATGTTAGTTAAATGACTGAAAATCAAGCCTCGGTGTATGAACTGTACTCTCAATTTTGCTGTGAACTTTAAACTGCTCTTTAAAAATAAAGTCTTGATTAAAATATTGAGCCTGAATTGTTAGTAAACCAATACCTTACTCTTGTAGTTAAGCTTTAATTTTAATTTGGCCAAAAGGACAAAACTGTCTTTTTAAACCATTGAAAATGAAAGATTGTCTAACCTCTTCCTGACAGTGACATTTACATTACCACATGGTGCGGGTTACTTTTCTGATCAAAGCCCAACAGTTTCAATTACCTGTTCTCTATGTGGTTTGTAAAGTTGAATGATCCATATCTCTACCATTTCTTTTATTTTTGGAAAACACAACTCCCTTTCTGATAGAGTTGGATGATTAGATAAGAGCCTCCTAAAGGCTAGAATTCACACAATTATGTAGAAATATATTGGATGAGTTAACACTTGACTGTCTAAAATTTCAGTTGACCCAATATGTATGTCACTGCTATCAATTCTGGGAAGTGATTCATCATATCTTTGCCACTTTATATTTTATTTACTCTTCCTGGGAAAGGCAGAAAGTGGGAAATGTAAGAAAGAACAGATAAAGTAAATTGGCTTTATCATTGAGTAAATGGTGTTTTAATTTGCCATAAAATTGGTCTAATATCTTTACTTTCCCTAAAATCGAAGCCATAAAAATATGCTTACTATTTTCAGAACAGCAATGTAGATGAAACTACCTCTTGTGACAGTGAATGACATCAGGGAGGTAGTGGGTTAGTAGGTATAATTAAATACCCTTTCAAATGCTTTGGTAAGTACAGTTAAGATGGAGAGACTCTTTTAAGTTATTCTCTCTAATATGTAGAATATGACAGAGTTGTTATATGTCAGTGACAGTTGTTATGATTTTGGAATGGCAAATCTAATAAACAAATGTCTTCCACTGGGGATCCAAAATTTGAAGGTTACTGTTTATAGACACCTAGTCTCAATAAATGAAAGGCTAATAATTATAGGAAGAAAGTCAAATCAAAGTTAATAAGCTAGTGGAAAGAAAAATAAGTAGGTGCACTGTTTCTACTATAATTTCTTATAAATCTAAGGTAAAGAATTATTTGAGTCTAATGAAATAAATTGTGTGTTTAAAAGCACAGAGTATACTCAATAAGATACATTAGTAGATATCTAAGAAGGTCTATACTATAAATATATTAATAAGCAATAAATTTGAGTTTACATTATTTTAAAAATTATGAATTTCACAACTCAAAATATTCTTATTAAGGAAAAAATAATGAGTCAAAATGTAAATTTGACATCATCACAGATATGTATATAAAAACGCAAATATATTATAGCATAGTTATTAGAACAGCTACCATTTTTAGACACTTACTATGTACTTGGCACAGTGCAAAGTACCTTTTTATCTTGTATCTTGTCACAGCCCTGTGAAGCAGATGATCATTTTGCACAGGAGAAAACTGAATCTTAGCTAATTTAGTAGTTAAACCTATAATAAATGGTGGAGCAATAATTTTAATTCAGTTCTATTGACTCAAAAGGTCATGTTCTTCACTGTTACATATATTACCTAAAGTCCAGACCTAATATGTGTCACAGCGATTAAACAGAAAGACAACTTTTAGGCATTGTTCAAAAACTACGATCATGTCTTTAAAAAAATAAGACTAACATAACATGCTATATTGGGTGCCAGAACTTTTTGGACTTCAATTTTGAACTAGCAGATTGATACTCTAGTCAAAATTTTATACTAGTTTGATATAAAGATAACACTCTGTATTTATTGGGTATAGCATGTAAGGTAGGGCCACCTTCGCTTGTGATTATTCCCAATACTACCCATGAGTTAGTACATTATCATCTCCAGTTCCTAGAAGGAAGCAAACTTTTAAAAAGAATATTATGAGGATAAATTAACCTTTTACAACTATTTAGAAGAGATATACTTTCAAATCTGCCCCTCATCTCCAAAAATCACCATGCCCTCCTTCATTATGAAGAACTATGAAAAATGCAAGTTGTATTATAAGGAGGTACTTGATGTCTGCCTTCAAGAAATTTATCTTAGAAATGTCATCTGAAATAGAGATACTCTCCAATTTCCAATCTCAAAAGCAATTCTATATTAGACGGAAAACACAGGATACTGTGTTTAGAAATGTGCATCACTGCACTTGATTCTGATGTATTCAACTATGTTGAGAGGTCACTTTTTCTGGTTATTGCCATTTTGGCAGTGGTGAGAGCTGGATAGCAGAGTCAAAGAACATGTGCAATTCTCCTTTTAAATGTGCATTAAAGGAACACAGTTAACACTCACTTGCAAGAAAGAGGAAAAGAAGTAAATCACAATGGGAATTTTTTGAGTCAGGTGATTTAACCAAGTGCTCAGTGATGCAAAGAATGCTGCCAGAAATAACTTATCTTAAAAAATATTTCTACTAGAATGCTAGAATCAGATCTGAAAAACTTTTGCAGCACATTATCTCTGGGAAATAACAAAGATATTTTCAAAGATTTCTACTCCTTCCAAAATTTACTTAATTTTTCTTCGTTAAATATTTCAAGTAAAAATAATCAGCAAAAAAATACATTTTGAAAACATTGTTTGAAGGCAGTAAAAGAAAAATCCTTCCATGATTTTTTAAAATAATACTGTAATGTATTTAATATTCAAAGAATAAAGATTATACTAAAAATCACATCAGGTCAGAATGATGGTAGGCTCCTTTTTGAATTACAACTTCATGTCTTACACTAACCTTTTGGAAGTCTCTATAATGTGCTGTTTTATATTACTTTGCCATACACTGATAGGTTTTGTAAACTAAGACTTACTTCACTTACTTTCAAAGACAAATGTTTGCTTAGTGTCTACAAATGTGTACTAACTCTAGTCCCTCAGACATTCATTAGTGTTTAGAATTTGCACTTAAGGAGGACAATGGCATTGTAAACGAAAATGACCAGTAGCCAAAGGGAACATATAATTGTTTGCAATTAAACAAAAGTGTCGCTGAGTTAATCAAATTCACATCTTAATACACTCCGAAGCATTGCTGTCTTGTCAAAATGAAGACTTCAGTTTTCTGTCTCTTTGGAATGTGTGTGTGTGTTTAATTGGTAATGCAACCTAAGCAAATTACACCACTAAGATTTTTTAAACCCACTTAAGTACAAGCAATAAGCCAAGTATGTTTTGATCAAAATTTTCATTGGAACCCTCTTTTAACTTTCACCAGTTTCATAATTAACAGTTTGTACAGGCATTAGCCTATGTATAGCTTTTGCTCTGTATTGCCCTGTGCTGATGATCTCATTTTTGAATTACAACACAAACATACTAAAACATTACATCCTTCCCTTGGTAACTGAATCATTCATTTGAAACACTACTGACTCGACAGAATTCTTACGGGGAAAAAAGTTTCTATTGTAATTTTTATTTAGATTTTTTTTATTTAAAGTGAGTCTAAATTAAACAAAAGAATTCAAAATGTTGATTGCCTTACTAAAGTAAAAGAAACTGATATGATTTTGCAGCAAATCATACTTCTAGAACCTGTAGAATATTATACATAGTTTAAGTGGACTGATTCTTAGTTTTCCAAACCTAAAGGACTTATCTGGTTTCTCTGTAAAAAAGAAAAAAAAAAAAAAAAAGAAAAAAGACACAGCGATAAGGAAATTTAAAGTTATGTCAAACAAATTACATTTTAGTTATTAGTGGCTAGTTTGTAAATATCAAAGATCCACTTATTATAGTGCTTGGAGCTGCATTTGCATGCTGATGAAATGCAAGTGGATGTCTGTGAACTGTAGGGTTATCTCTAGTACAGCAGTGGGGAGCTCCAGAATCAGACAGTTGAGCATCTGACCGACTCAAGAGTCCAAGCTGCAGACCTCTTCCATTCACTTTCTTTACAACAATTAAAATATGCAAAGTGATAATTTTCCTTAAGTAGCCTTAAATGTGCGATCTATTTAAATGTGAAGAAAATTGCCTGAAGCTTCTGGTGTGAGGGACAAAAAAGAATAAATTATGCAAATAGCAGAAAAGGACTCTAGCACTTGAACGCCTAATTTTCCTGTAATAAGCATACTGTTTCATTTAATTTTTTGCCTCTTATTAAAAGTGACAGTTCTTTTGCACTGTCTGATGGTTATATCTGACACAAGCTAGGGAAATGACTGCTAGACTAAATGCTAAAGCATTTTGGTAGCTTTTTTAGATGATGGTTACATTCACAAAGTAATTATGCACTGAAGAGTAGAGAAATAAGGTTTAATTACACAGTAATCGCTTCTGATGGACACGGCAGAAGTGTGAACACCGCCAGACTGCAATCCATCAATGACAAACCCCTGGCCACTTTTAATTCCTCCTCATTTGCATCATAACCTCCGCACCAAGTTGCACAAATGCTGTTAAATGTTAATAGGAGCTGTCTCTCCACTCAAAATGAATGCTTAAGCTGTTTCATTTTTTTTCTCCTCCACCTCAGACCTTCAAAACCAGCTCCTCTCTGAGAGCAGGCATTAAGCACAGAGCATGGTGCGTGGTCACTGTTGTGCTAATTGGGAGCAACACTTAAAGTTTTATCTCTCAAGCGCTAATAATGCACACTGCTGACAAACCAGTGAATAAGTAATGTACTTGGAGATGAGGTGGGGGGTGGGAGAGGCATGCCTAGAATGAAAAATGCAGTTGGGACCGTTGTTCAGCGACTAGCTATTTGATTAGGCCCTGTAGTCATATTTAATCCAGATCCTTAGGGAACATAGACAAAATTACATCTTCATCTCATCAAACATTCAGCTATATTTAAGCATTCAGCTGATCAAGCTTTTATTGTTTCTCTTGCAGCAACATAGAGACAATGTTGTCCTGCGTGCTTCAATTCCAGATGCTGGCAGAAAAAGACTCTGTGAGCTGTGGGTTAGGGAATGTGGTCAGGGAATCTCAATAGCAAAGGAATAAAATAATTCTAGTCACTATACACTAATATTCGAGTTGATAAAACCTCCAGCCTTCAATTCTATTTGTACAGTCTTTGATACTCAATTTCATTTTCCCTATTAAAAAATAAAAAGTTCTTTGCTCTACCTCATCTTTAAACTCAGTCCATTTCCTGGGACAGGTCTACATCATTAAACTGCAGATGGTTCTTTTTCTATTAAGCAGCAGGTATCATTCTTGTCTTGACAGGAGGAGGCTCCACCTGCTGCAGACCCACCAATACTTCCAGCTGACTACTTTGCGGAACAGGAAAGGTAATTTGTAAGCTGTGTGCTAAGTTTAACAGTAGACTCTAAAGTGACAAAAGAGCCATTTTCTGCATGAAGATTGAGAATTATCAACACCTTTCGGTGCATAATAGTTAAGCCTTTATCACTTGAGGAGCTGCTGATAAGGTTAAGAACACTACACAAACTGCTCATTAGTGGAAAGGTTCGCCTTTTACATTAAAGACTGCTGGGTACTGAAGTTCCTCTACTGAGCAATACATCTCTGGCATTTGAAAAGAATGAGCTGATCGGTGTACATAAATGAATACAGAAAAGGAGACCTGGAATGTTCTAATATTAGTGAGGTTTTTCTCAAGTGTAGAAAATGATAAGCCTGTTAAGTGTGTTCAAAAGCTGTGTGATCTGGTAAGAAAGGCCCTAGATTAGAAGTCAGAAGACCTGTACTCTGTTCTCTATTCTATCACCAACTAGCTGGATGACCTTGGGCAAGTAATTTATGTTTGATGAAAACTAAAATATAAGATGATTCAGATAGGGAATATTAGGATTCAGTAGGCTGCATCAATAAGTAATCTGAAATATTTGCAAGCATAAGAGAGAAAAGATTATTTAGGATCCAGTCATTCATTTTATGCTGGTGAATTGGATAAGAATTACAAATTAGAATTTATTTCATTCATTTTAGAGTCAGGATGTGACCAGAGAAATAAGAGTTATTTCTATATCCCTACCATATATTTATCATATAAATAAAATATGGAAAATAACTTCCTTGGAGACTATTTATTTTATTGTACTTAGTTTACGCCTATAAATAATCATATAAAATGGGAAATATTAACCCTATTTTAAAGATGAAGAAACTGAAGTGCAGAGTTCATATAACTTGCTAGGACACATATGTCTGAGTAGCTATAGTGGGGTTTGAACTCAATTCTGATTTTAATGTCTATATGTGTTACAGAGCGAACTTGGTTGCAGGTTCCATTAGTCCCATCTTGGGGTCGCCAAAACTGTTACAAAGGGAAAGGCGGTTCATTCACATGGCGCCTTGGTGTAAAACCCAACAACTAGTGTTGAGGAAAACAGGTCTTATTTACAGTATTTCAAACTGGAGAGGGCAGTGAGCACCTCAGCACAGAGCCCTGTTCTCCCACAGGACCCAGCACTTCCCTTGCTCCCCAAAAGGCTAGAAGCCAAAAGCATGCCCAGAAGTTCCCCATCCCTTATCTGTCAGCTGTCTCCTCCAGGGAGAGCAACACTTAACTTCTATCACATTTGAAACAACTCAGCCTACTGATGACATAGGGTCAATATTGAAAAGCAGTCCTTAAAAATAAATATAACTTTCCGCTTAATTTGCTGGGGTCAAACATAACATTTAAAATCTCTGTGGCCATCTCAAAAACTATCGATATGTCTACAGAGATGTTTTTGCAATCTCTCAGTGAAATGAATGTAAGCAATGTTCCTTTCAAGCATGTAGGTGCATAGATATCACCCCAAGTACTCTTGTTTACAATTGAGGTCAAGTGTGCTGGCTTGTGGCAAAAATGTTTTGGTTCCCACAACCACAATTTAGAAGAATTTTTGTTTCAGTGGCAATCTTTAACCCCTAGGAGATGAAAGTAAGCCAATATTTTTAAAAAATGGCCAAGATCTTTTAGCACTATCCTTCATTGTTAGATCAGGCTGAAGAAGAAACAAATGAGGTATATATTTAGAGAGGAGATTTCCAAAAAGCACTGATGAGGGAAGAGAATGCTCAAAGCTAAGAAGCAACTTTACTGGCGGGGAGGGATATATGTGAGTTGCATGCATTTTGCAAGAACAAGAAAAGCAAAAAATAAAATTATTTCTCTTTGCTTACATCAGTTTTCTTTCTGGTATGTCAGTTATATACATTTTAATGAAACATTGCAGCTAGCTTCCTTATGGGCGTATATTAGGCACTTCTGAGATAGTCAAGGGATGAGAGTAAGCCCTATATGAATAAGCACAGGTTCCTAATCCAGTTGTCTCTTCCAAGGACCCTATGATGTATCAACAATAATCATGTAATTTAGCTACTTGTTTTCCCTTGAATCACTGTTACAATAGACCCACAATTCCAGTTCTTTTGTAAGTGAGGATTGTGTTGCCAATGTACGGGTTAACAATTCCAGATTTCTTTTTCCACAGAAATTTTTCATGGGTATGTAATTAATAAAATTATAATTTCTTCTTTAATGTCTGTCTCCACTTCCAGATCATAAATTCCTTTAAGTCTATCTGTGTTGTATACCACTGTATTCCTAGTGCCCAGCACAGTGTCTTGAATCTTTCAGGACACAAAACAACGTTTATAGAAAGGTGGTGGCAAGCAAGGAGCAGAAAAATAATAATAGAAGATCTCTTAGTAATTTCCAATAGTGAAACAAAAAATGAGAAAGAGAAAGCTATATGAAGAGGTACTAAAACCCTGAGCTCTGCTGTTTTTAGGAAGAGAGATAAGTGATAGAGAAAACTATGGTTATGAGTTCCTCAAATCTAGGAGCCCTGTTTCTTTAATGCAAATATGTAAATATTGAGGACTGAGGTCTACATAGGAAGAAAAGATGTTAAAACTGGTTTAGACATGAGAAAAGAAAGAAGATGAATAATAGGAAACTACATGATCAAACAAATTGTTTATTTACTATTTTTATTATAAATTACTCATCATTAGTGCTTAAAAAGCATACAGCAACAAACCTATGACCATCTGTGTTAATTAATTTTGAGGAGTTATTTTTTGATACAGTACACAATTTTATAGTCTATTGCCATATTAGATAATCATCAGCTCACACCTTCAAACTAGAGAAAAAGTTAAGTGTAAATTTGAATTCATGATTCCTAATTATAATTGAAAACTTTGAATATAACTCAATATTATATTATTAATCTATACTATGAGGACAATTTCTCAGACTACATGTACACGGTAAGTCTATCATGAGTTAATCTAGAATCTTCCTGTACCAGCATCATAAAGGGTCCAATGTACTTAGAGATCCCTGAATCAAATCACTGTACAAGTAGAAAGTGGTGCACATATTATTAACCTTTCTGTGCTTGTTTCCTCATCTGTAATATGGGGTTAATGATGTTTCTGTACCTCAGAAGAATATTGTGTGAATTAATGTTTGTAAAGCCCTTTAAGATCTACGGATGAAAGATGCCATAAAGGTCCAAAGGTGATAATATAATAGTTATTGAAATTGGAAACACCAATAGTGCTGGGAACTGAATATATATCTGGTTGCAAGGCACTGTGTGCATTATGAATTCATAGGCACTTACAGATGCGTAGTTTCAAAATTTATATATATATATATATATATATAAAGTCCTGAAAAGATATTACCCATATGGATGTAATTTGTTCATAACTGGCACAAAACATAATATAAGTCCAGATCTTTTCCATATTTTGTTATACTGTAGTAAAATATACTGAATCTATACTCAAAATCATATAACGTTAGAATGGTCTATTTAGAAAGAGGGAATAAATTACATGTTTAAAATGCTAACTAGATTTAATAAAATCATTACCTGTACCTCCTAATACTGCTGTATTTTTTAATTTACATTTTGAATCTACTTGAATAGTTTATACATATTAAGCATAAAACACCTAACAGCAATCTTTCTGAAAAATATAATACAAATTATTAGTTGTTATCTATTTGTTTAAACAAATACTAATGTGGGAATTAAATATTTTTATAAAAGTTTCAAAAGACATTTTACTTAATCACTATAATATAAAAATGAAGAAAATAAGTTTTCTAATATACTTGCTATATTTAACACTAAATATTTCATATTTATGTATTGCCTATTTATATAGTTATCTATTTATTTATTCACTTACTTAACAATTCACTTAATAATAATGTTCATATGTGCCACACACAATATAGTAATTTAAAAATCCAAGTTGTAGAACATGTGTGAATGTGAATGTGTGTAGGTTTATATGCAGAGAAAACAGTCTAGAAACATGAACACCATTCCATTTTGAAACTTCATAATAATTACATCTAGGAAGTGGTTTGGGATTAAAGGAAGTACTGAAGAGCTTTTATTTATTTATTTTTACACAAGTCTATATTGATTGATTTTGTTACAAAAAGGATGTGTAACTTTTTAATTTTTCAAAGTCACATTCACAGAATGAAAAATAGGTTTAAAAAATTATTTCAAGACTGTTAAGTAAAAGTGAAGATTAATGAGATACAACTAAGTTAAACCACTAAAATCAGAATTCAAATAACAGAGTAAATTTGTTGTGAAACAAACTGAAAAGGAAAGACAAAAAGTTAAAGGGATAACTCATTATCCTTAATTACAGTTTAGGAGAATGAACATTCACATTTTTGTTTGTTTGTTTGTTTTTCCAAGACACATCTTGGAGACTTTCTGATATTTAATTAGAAGGAATGCAATTTTGTCTTTTAATCCATTGAAGCATGATTTTCAACTAAGAAGGAAAAAGGTGAACTTCAAATGATAGTGGCAAAAACCAGTCAAGGAAAAACAACAGAGTTCACAATTAAGTCAAGGAGTCAAATGTTATATTTAGAAAGTCAAGAGCTTTGTTTTGGTTGCTTTAGAGGTTTTCTCCAATTTATGGGAGGTTCAAGGTTACCAAGCTCAGCATCAGGAGCTCAAAGTCATTCTAAAGTTACTCAATATTAGAATTCAAAGATTTAAGTGTATATTACAATGGAAAAATTTGAAACCTGGGACTACTGACTTTATAAGTAAATTACAGTGGAAGATCAAATGAGCCAGTGTGCTTCTAGACAGCAAAAAAGAGTAAAAAGCTATATTTAGAGGTTTACAATCAAGGAACTCAAACATGTTCAATGTTTTATCAAAAATGGTAAGTTCTTAAGAGCATATTTATAAATAAGACACTTTCTAGAAAATACAAATACTAGGTAAATAGAACTCAGATATTATGTGACCTGAATTCCATTTTTCTACTCTAATAATCATTTATATATGACTTTTTGTTTTGCCTCTGCTCTTGACTTTTTGGTTTTATCATATTATTCTTTTACCTACAAATTAGTCAGTTAATATTTGGAAAGACTGTGTGCTCAAAGAGATAAAGCATAGTAGAAATGCAAGAAGTCACTGATATTTTGTTTAGCCTTTTAATTTTTATTAGTTGCACAAATATATTGACTTATTACTTTGCTTAGAATCTTCCAGAATTTATTGTAGATGGGTGAATAACATTGTATGTCAATGGCATCACTGATTTTCAGTAGGATGTTTTGGATTATAATAAAGTGATCAGGTCCTAAAAGTGTTTAACAAGTATCAAAGGTCAGTAAACATGAATGAATGAATGAATTGCTTAAGTAGTCCTTGTGCTCATAAGGAAATTAGTTGGTTGGCTTACCCATCTGAAGCAATTTGTGGCAAAATGTTAACTCCTCTGAGGTCTACAGTTTCCAATCAAGTACCCTCCTATCTTTCTTAATTTTTATTAAAATTTTTTTCTCCTATAGAAAAATTTTGTAATTAGTCCAGTCCATCTTCTACTGAACTTAACTCTCTACAGACATTAAAAACATAGTGAATACCAAACACAGATATTTCTAATTACTCATTTGAGTGTCGCCTTCACCAATTCCTCTTTCTCTGTCAATCCCTGTTCTGATTTTTCTCAGAGGTTCTAGCCAAAATTTTCCTTTCATTCTCTACCTGCTTCTAGCTTCTATGACCTCTTCCACTGACCCAGTTGATATTTCCAATCTAAAATGCTCAGCTGAGTAATATGCATCCTAATTCATGTTTGCTTGTCTGTTCATTCAAGAATTCACTAATTGATTCATTCAATAATTTATTTGACTCCAGTCTTGCCCAGATCTATCTCAATAAAGCAGCCAAAGTAATCCTGCAAGTCCAGTTGGGTCAGTTCCCTGTGAAAGCCCACTAATGACACTCCACATTACTTATACAAAGTAGTCTGCAAGGCCATGTGTTGTCCTCCTCCCTCTGGAATCACTGATCTTATCTAAGATAACTTCTCTTCACTCATTCTGCTTAGATGCCTTGATGTTGTACCAACACAAGTTACACTCCTGGTTAATAAAACCTTTTACACTGCCAGTCCCTTTTTGCAACACTTACGTATGCAGCTTAATCCTTCATCTTCTCCCAGCCTTGGCTTAACGTTCCCTCCTTAGCATTTCAGCTGTTCATCACATTTAAAAGTGAACCCCCTGACTGACTCAGTACTCCTCCATCACCTTCTGTGCCATCTTTGTCTTCTCTGTGCCCATCACACTCTAGCACAAAGTCTGGCAAAGAATGGCCCGTGAACTAAATTCAGCCTGACACTTTTTTTGGCTGGTGGGGGTGGTGGGGAAAGTGAGGTTTTATTGAAATACACCCTAGCTATCCTTTCATCTTTGTCTATGGCTTGTTTTGTGCTACAATTATAGAGTTCGGTAATTACAACAAAGACTACCTGGCTCACAAGGCTTGAATATACACTATCTGCCTCTTTATAGAAAAAGTTTACTAACCCTTATTTTAAGATATCAACGAAAGGGAGGTTTATTTGCTTATTTGTTTTGTTCTTTGCTTATTTTTGTTTGTTTTCTTCATTGTTATATATGAGGTGCCTAGAACAGTGCTCAGCATATGGTAGACATTGAAAAAAATCTGTGAATAAATAAATACATCTCTTAATAGGTACCAAATATGAGCAAAGCCCTGAGCATGCAGAGGTTTTATTCTCTCTTCATTGTCCTTGCAATCCTACTACTTTTTCCTGTTCAATATCTCTCCCTAAGTAAAATAACAAAAAAAATTAAAAAAGGGAAAAAAGTATTTCACATCTCCCCATTCCTTAAGCTTCAAACATCCCGTTGTTTTTCACTCTCAACCAATAACACTGCTTAATATTTTTCTGAGAAAACAGAAGCAGTTAGAGGAGAACCACATCGTATTCTAACAATTATACATGCCAATCTATTTGTATGTCTCCCCACTTATTTGTCTTCCTTCATGTTCAAGTGGTTGATTAGTTCCATATCCCCCACAGGCTAAAACCCCCTTTCTCTACTCCCTTTAATAGTATTACTCATTATAAAAGTATTTTATGCTTCCTCTTGCCATTTAATCATTTCTTGTTCATAAATCACTATAAGACTTTCATCCCCACAGCTCCACTGACCGCTCACTTATCCAGGTGACCAACAATCACTATCTTGCCAGAGCCAATGGTCAGTTATACTGCAGTCCTTGTGTTACTTGACTTCTGAGTATTTGGAAGAATGGATCATTGCTTCTTTCTTAAAACACTATTTTCTCTTTCATCATAAGCATTAACAAATGAAAATATCAACCCAAAGTCATGTTAGAACTATATTTGCTTGTTAATTGTTAACTGTTCAGAAGAAATCAGCAGCATTGTTCTGTGAAAATCAGTTTCTATGAGGAATTTAATGTATAATACTGAATATTTTATTTTTATTTGTAAGTTGTATTCTACAGATTCTTTATATAAGAAAAATTTAAAACAAACTTATACACTTATCCATCTGTCTGTACATCTGTCTCTCTACCTATGTATACATAATGCTTTTAGAGATCCAACTGTTAAATATTTACCAGCATATCACTGTTCTGTCACCTCCTCAAAGCCTGAGGGAGTGAAAAGAGAAATTTCTTAAAGGAAACTCAAGAAAAAAGAACTAAGTAAGGAGGGCTATCTAGCAGGAGCTATAACTTTTGGTAGGGGGTTGAGAAGGTCTCTGGTGAGGGGGTTAAAATAGGAGAGAAAAAGGAAAATATATATGTTGACCTCACTCTTCTCTCTCTCTTCCAACTCTAAGATTCTTCATTTGGACTGAACTCAAGTATAAGCCACAGGGCAAAAGATCTTGTTATTTATTCTATGATATATAGCTTTGCCTCCTAGAACACAGAATGAGTTGGAGAATGGTAGAGAGTGGATGTAAAAGAGCAGATGGAACTTATCCAGGACAGCCTACCACTCTTGCATCTCAACATGCATAGTTGTGCATCACCAAGTGGAAAATCTGTGTCACTGAAACAGAAGTCACAAGTAGTAGACTGGATAATGGTCTCCAAAGGTATCGGGCCCTAATTTCTGGAAACTAAATATTACCTTACTTAGAAAAGGGGTTTATGCAGATGTGATTAAGAATCCTGTCCTGGCCCTGGCTGGTATGGTTCAGTAGACTGAGCACTGGACTGCAAACCAAAGGGTTTCCAGCTCGATTCCCACTCAGGGCACATGCTTGGGTTGCAGGCCAAGTACCCAGCTGAAAGTACATGAGAGGTAACCACACATTGTTTCTCTCCCTATCTTTCTCCCTCCTTTTCCCTATCTCAAAAAAATGAATAAATAAAATCTTAAAAAAAAAAAAAAAACCTCTTATCCTGGATTACCTGGATAGGTCCGAATGCCAACACAAGTGTCCTTATAAGAGAGAGGTAGAGGGAAATTGATACATACACAGAGGAGAAAGTGATATGAAGACAAAAGCAGAGATTGTAGTGATGCAGCTGTAAGCCAAGGAATGCTGGCACCCACCAGAAACTGGAAGAGGCAAGGAACAGATTTTCCCCCAGAGCAGCTAAAAAAAGTACAGCTTTACTAACACCTTGATTTTTGCCCAGTGATATTTATTTTGGTCTTCTGTCCCCAAGAACTGTGAGAGAATAAATTTACTTTAAGCCACTCAGTTTGTGGTAATTTATTACGACAACCACTAGAAAGTAAGACAATATGTACACAAAGTCATATCAGGTGCCATACTGTCAACTGGGTGATGTCAATTTGGTCATATTCCTCCCACTTATAAGCTAAAACATTAGCATCAACAATATTATTCATATAAAGGAGCAGGGACATATGAAAGTGTGAATTAATATAAAACATAGTCACTATAGTCTCATTTCTATAGCTATAGATGAAAACTATGCTGAACATATCATAAAGAACTTTCCATGTGATCATAGGTGTGAGGTAAAGGTGGAAAAGCAGTTCAAGAAACTGAGCCACCTGCTGATGCAGTTTACTTATGTCTTCTGGATTTGCATGGTATAATTTATACCAGTTCTGTTTTATAATAGAATTGTTCTATGCACTTCCAATTTTATGATTCCATAAATTAGGTAACACCAATTAAAGATGAACAATTGGATTGCATAGTACTTTGGTATCTATGGTAAGGTGTTTAGCTTCTACCAGGTAGCAAGTGAGTGACTGCTTTACCTTCAGAGATTAATTTGTTAGCAGAACAGGGCATGCCTTATTCCAAAATTCTATGTGTCTACACTGATGCTCCTATTGGAAATTGCCAGAGGCTCCTACTGAGGGCAAAGGACCTTGTTATTCAGTCCATGCAGCTTAGCCTCCTGGGGCACAGAACAAAGTGGACAATTGAGTAGACATGTCAGTCTGCCACAGACACTTCTAATGCCATTGGGTTTGCTAGGTCATAAGGCCAACTTGTAGAGTTTTTTCTTGCTCCAAGGCCTTCTCCAGTCTTGCAACTTTAAGGTAATCCACTAAATACATGAGAGTAGTATGCCCAAATGTGTTATGTTTCCTCCAAGATCTCAAAAGACCCATCAAGCATTGCATTCCTTTCATTGTGGGGGGCACTGTGGCAAACAACTCCACTTTAAAGAGAAACTCTTTATGGGACCCAGACCACTGGACTCCTAGCACTTTGCTAAAGTAACAGGCCCCTGCATTTTTGGTGGGATCTATCTCCAAATATTTGATACACATACATGTCTCTTATATGTAAGGTGGCTTCTTCTGATTCAGTAAGTCCAATCAGTAAGTCCTCTCTAGTTTACAATACAGAGAAGTGAGTTGACATAGGTTAGGCCAAGAGAGTAAAGGCATATTGTTATCCCTGCCCTGTGAAGGAAACTTCCTTTGTTTATGTTTACTAATAGAGAAAAGGGAAAATGCATTTATTAAGACCCAGGTGTTGGGGGTCAGATTGACTGCCATGTTGATTTCCTCCAGTGAAGACAATACATTGGGAACATCAGTGTGATTGGCATCATCACTTGATTAAGCTTTTGGTAAGATATCTTCATTCTCAAAGAGCCATCTGACTTCTGAATATACCGTCAGATAAGTGAATAAAGTGAAGGTATTTTAAAATAAGATGGAGGATTAACCATCTCTGTAATTGTTCATGTATTTCGGGTGACATATCCTATTGGGATAAGGTATTGATTTTGGTACTGCTTTAACTTGGCAATTATTCTACATCAGAACTCACTCCATATCATCTGATAATATATAATTTATTATTATATTTGCATAAATCCCAACTCTGGCCAGTGGACCTAAGTGGTATTTCAGGAATTACAGTATTTCATATTTCCAGGCATTAGCATCATTTAAGAGGCAATATCTAATAACCCCATAAGGTCTCTCTACTTTCCTTCTCCAGTGCATTGATTCTCAAAATGTGGTCCCCAAACCAACAACATCAAATATCACATGAGAATGTGTTTGTTAGAAATATAAATTGTGGTGACTCCACACTAAACGTCCTAAATCAATAGGACCCCAAAATCATCCTCCAGGTGATTTCGATGCCTGCTTAACCACTGCTCCAGGCAGGTGTGGAAGATGAGTTATGTTACATGTCTGTGACCCTATTGCCAGGTCAATTTTTTCAGGGTCTGGCTTCCCTCTCAAGTAAGGGCCTTCTTTTTGTAATCAATAAAACATTTCTGTATGCTCCAATTCAGCTATAAACTATGTCCACTTTGACTCACTGAAGCATAATTTACAAGAATTCAAATAAAACAAAATGCTTTATATTGAATCTCTGTGCTCCTAAAACAGCATAAGTTTTACATTTTTGTTCTCTCTTCTCCTGAACTTTCACTTATTGTTTGATGAATTTGAGACTCACCACACAAAACATGTAGCACAAAATAACAGGGAAAACAATCACTGACCAAACAAGTGAGTAGCAACACACTGCTTAGGGGTAGCCCCCAGCTCTAGAGAAAGCAAGCCTATGTCAGCCCAGCTCACCTTCTCATCAGATAAGGGTCTTTAGGTCTGTAGAGCAGTTTAGGTCTGGGAACAAGTATGAAGAAATAAATGTTCATTGTTTTAACTGGTTCATTTTGTGATTATCAGACCTAGGATTTTTCTCCCTATGTACACCTAGTGGCTTCTTAGTTGGCTGCCCTTCTATTCTGTTACTAAGGATTCCATGACTGATTAACTGCTGCCAAAAATCCATAAAGGTCAAAATATTTTGAGTATTACTCCATTTCTGTGTTTTATTATGGTAACAGTGTCTACTTGGTCTATAATGATTAAGCGCCTCTCCCTGGCTTCCAAACTCTCTGGCATCCTATTATTCCCACTGTTCAATGCCCTGGCTGGTTTGGCTCAGTGGATTGAGCGTCGGCCTGCGAGCTAAGTGTCGCTGGTTCGATCTTCCAGTCAGGGCACATCAGAGAAGGAAAACTCTGACTCCAAAAAACCTCAGCTGCCTTGCGGCATACCTCTTCAGGGGAAAGGCTAAGGGAGTAAACCCCGACAGAAAATCCGGAGCCGGAGTCCCTAAGGCGGTTTGACGTTGTAGTCAACACCGGCAACTCCTGCGGCGCACCTGAAGCCAAGCTGTATTGACTCCGTCTTTCCCTTGGATCCTTCAGCTGCGAAGAGAGGGGGGGTCTGCTGCATGGGCAACAGCAGACCCTCCATATTACCCTGCCCAGGCTCTGTAGCTTCAGCGTCATCGCAAGATGTCGATTCAACACGGGAGGAGACAGATACTACCATGTCACTCCCGAGTCGGACTGCACAGCCATTCTCGGCGGTGCAGATGGACTCTTAAGAAGCTACACCATCGTCTCTCGAGACGGACGGCTGCCGACGAGAATGCCCTGCCATCACATCTGACATGGAAAACACAGCCATCATACAACATTACTTAAGTGTTTGAGGATAGCAGTTCCTCTCCTTATCAATGGATTCCTTAAGGCCTTCGTAAAGAGTATGCTCTCAGTGCCCCTTTGGGTAATATAAATAAAGATTACCTGATCAGATTACATAATAAACCCATTCTGGTATTCCTATTTTCCTAAGACTTGATTCTGTCCCCCATAATGTCAAGGGAAGTTATGTTATTCAACCTCACTGAATATAGGCCACAATTGGTTGAGTCCAGGCTTCATATAGCCAAACTTATAAACCATTAATGCCACTCCTAGGTGCTCAAAATACCACATTAAATTCCAAATCCTGAGTGAATTAATCCTTGTCAATCTAATCCAGCATTTTCCACTCTCCTTGGCTGCCAGATTCCATCGATGTCATGCAAATCATTCTCATTATATTAACAATGGCTGGACTTTTCTGGACAGACCTCATATATTTTTTTCAAACTCCTGCCAATAGAAATCAATCAGATTCTACAAGTCTTCTTTGTTAGAATATTGTTTTTTCCCAGACCGAGTTTGTACTTCTCCTTCTGGCTATAGTAGAGTCTAAAGCTCATTATCAGCTTAGAGGCAGTTAGGGGTGGTAGAGGTTGGGCCTAGGAAGAATGAGCATGGGCTTGTGAAGCGAGTACCTTAGACTCAGTCACTGAAAGGCTTGTTCCCTCAGATTTTGGGAAAGAAGCTGCCTCTGCTGAAAAAATGTCAAGGGATATAGTTATGCAAAATTTTTAGCTTTTTTTTTTTTTTTTTTTTGGTCACTATTCTAACACATTATTATTCCTACCAGTCCCTTTACCTTGGTATTGAAACTTAATGGGTTTAACTGGTCATCAAATCTTCAACTGTTTCACTCAAGTCGTGGGCTTGAACCCTAATCATAGCTTATCAACTTCAGAAGATGAGAGTCTCCTTCAGAGCTCCTAGAGACTTGATTTTTCTATACCTAATCTCAGGTGGCTATTCAATTTCTCTTTTTATTTTCTCTCTAGGTTCATTAAAAGAAGCCAGTTGATTCTACCACCACTATAATTATTATTATTGCTGTGGTGACATATGCCATAGCCACCCCATTACACAACACCTTGCTGCTCCATTGGTGATAATTTAAGTAATCATAATGCCACTGTATGCTATGGTTTATATATGCCCCAGTCCCCCACACAACAAGAGGGTTATCAATGCACTCTTCAAATATGTGAAAAAATTATCCCAGAATCCCATTTGAGAGTTGATCGTGGGGCCACTTCTATTAACAATTACTGTATTACTCTCAGTAGACCATAAGTTGAGGAGTCAAGGGGAACATGTATTATTTTTTTCCCAGCAAGAAACAGAAGGCATACTAAGATTAGGATAATCACAGTGAATTTATTAAAGGGACTTCCACAAAAGGGTGAGCAGATTATAGAGAACCCATAAAGAATTTGAAAAATACCTAAGATACATAACAGTAGGGGTTGTTACTAGCCGTAGGCATGAAAGGGTGTTATGGAGGAGATGAAGAAGGGTATATACTGGCAGTGGGAGAGAGAAAGCTGGGTAAACAGGGCTACCTGACAAGAGCTATGACACTTCATTAAGGGAGTCAGACAGCCCATTATAATACCTTAAAGAGGGAGCCAGTATAATATATAGCTCAGTTTCTTACTCCTTCCTCTCCACTGCAGGTGTTTTTCATTGGCAGAAACTAATCAGAAACTAGAGGACAAGACAATCCAT
This sequence comes from Furipterus horrens, assembly GCF_987537825.1. Classification (NCBI taxonomy): domain Eukaryota; kingdom Metazoa; phylum Chordata; class Mammalia; order Chiroptera; family Furipteridae; genus Furipterus; species Furipterus horrens. Next base: position 159,517,204 of record NW_028327171.1, on the reverse strand, counting down.
TGTTGTCTCTTGTGGCATACATCAAAGGGAATGGGAGAAGGAACAGAAGTTATCCAGCAGAGCATGGATTACTTCCAACTCAGTCTTTCCAGGCTTAGTCTCTCTAATATGGGTCAGACTTTTATGCCCAACTGCTTACTTGACATTATCTGCTAAATGTCTCAAATTAACATATTAAAAATGGAAGTCATGGTTTTGTCCTTCTACTCTCACCTATACCTCTCACTCTCCTGTCTATCCCATCTTAAAAATGTCAATTTCCCCAGTTATTCAGTTCAAAAATCTAGGAATCATTATGCATTTATTTATGTTCTTCACACCCAATCTGTCATAAAATCTTTTCACTTTTAAGTCTAAAAATACATCCAGAATCAGAACACTTCTTATTATCTAAAGCATTGCAACCCTATTACAAGTAATCATTATCATTCATGTAGACTATTATAGTAACCTCTCAACTTTACTCTAGTTCTGCTCTTGCCCTCCTACACACTGTTATCCATGTAGGAACTAGAATTATCTTTTTAAAATATAAATCAACTCCTTATTATTATCCCAATCGAAAGCATCTCATTAAACTTAAGAGTAAAATCTAAACTCCTTATCATGGCCTAGAATACTCTATATTATCTGGTGCTTGTATACCTCTCTAGACTAATTTCCTAACACTGGATTTCTTATTGTTTTTTTTAAATAATACTCTAACTTTATTATCCTATTAGGGTTTTCATATTTACTGTTGCCATGCCTTAGAATATTTACTTCTCAGATCTTCATCTGATTATATCATTCAATTTTACCATGTTATGTCATGTCATGTCATGTCATATCAGAAGGCATTCTCTAACCACCAAATCTTAAATAGCACATACCCTAATTTTATTGACTCATCTTACTTAATGTTTTTCAATTATCTGAAATTATATTCTTCATTGTTTTATTTATTCTCTGTCCCCCACTAGAATACTAAGTTCTATCCACTTATCTTAGTTATTTTCTATGACCTGAGATTATATTCATTGTTTTATTCTCTATCTCACCTACTAGAATACTAAGTCCTATAAGTATAAGGAATGTGTCTGTCTTGATCATTTCTCCATCCTCAGTGCCTAGAACAGTGTCCAGTATTTAACATATGCTTAATAAATACAAACATTTCACAACATTAACAGGTACAAAAAGTCCAATATCATATAATGAATAGTTACTCTATGGTTAAGGAAATGACCAAGATAAGCCTGCTAACTTGCTGGTAAGGAGTTCCAGGATTCAGGCCCCAATAGTCAATTGCATTATACCTGATTTCATTTTATTGTGGAGTATATTATTGGGTTTTACTGTGTATTTTGAATACATAAATAAATACATGCATAAATGAAATCGCTTTAGTTATTTCAAATCACTATTGTAAGATGCTTGTACTCAGCGTATCCACATGTAAATGTATCATCTGTCTTCCATCCAAAAGCATGACATGTACCCTCTATGTATTTCTTATTTTGATAATGGCAACAATCACTCAGTCATCAAGGTTAGAAACCTTGTAAATTTTAAGTTCCACTAGTCAAGTAAATTCAATGTCAATAATATGACTCAAACCTGTTTTTTTCCTTCTCATTTTCTATGATACTTCCCTGGCTCAGGATTTCTTGCACAATTTCTTAATAATCCTTATGTTATTTGTTGGTTTTCTACTTCACCTGAAAAAGTGTCATTGCAGTATTTTCCTTAAACCTGGATCAGTGAATGTCATGTGTCTCAAAACTTTATCATCCAGATCTTTACTATTTGTATCCTTATATCTTAAATTTACCATGAACATGCTTATCTCCATGTCGCTATACATCCTCCATCTTGGAATTTTCTGCTTTCCTTCTTTCCAATTTAATTTTTCATTCATCCTTCACAGGTAAATTTAAGTAGTATTCCTTTATAATTGCCCTTGTCAGACTTATCTGCTCTTCCTTTTTGATGCATATTGGTTATGCCCCCATTATCCTTTGAATTACAGTTATCAATATGTTTGTTTTTGTACTACCTTGAAATTATCTTGAAAGCCAGGGCTTTGTCTTATTTATTCCTTGATTTACCTAGATTCTTAGCATAACATTAGGCAGTATATTTACAGGGGAGGACAAAAGTAGGTTAATAATAATAAATAATAAGAGTACAATAATAAGTAAATAATAAGACATAAACTGTTTTGCATATTTGTAAATGTAAACCTACTTTTGCCTACATATAAAATAGGGGTGCTGTATACATTCATTTAAATAGAGTTACAAATAAGGATTATCAATTTTGCTTTATGCTATTAAGGATGATTTCTACTGACAAATTCAGGTTATCTTTTACAACTTTTTCTGTGACCTCCACAGATGAAACACCTTCAAATTTCCAAAGTAGCTTCTTAACTTTTAAAATGCGTTCAAAAATACTCATCAAAAATCTACAAAAACTCCTCAACTGTATTGTCATTGTTCTCAATTTTCCAAGTTAGTTACTAGATTTTCACAGCTTTGAGATATAATTGACATATAACATTGTGTAAGTTTGAGATGTACAATGTGTTGATTTGATACACATATACCACAGTAGTGTAGTGTTAGTTAATATCTCCATTACTTCACATAATTAGGATTTCTTTTCATGTTGAAACATTTAAAATCTCTTGTAGCAACTTTTAAGTCAACAATACAGTACTGGTAACTATAACCACTATACAATACATTAGATCCCCAAAACTTATTCATTTTATAACTGGAAGCCTGTGCCCTTTGACCAATATCTCCCCATTTTCCTCACCCTGCCTTTCCCCTGCCCCCAGCTCTTGGTCACCCCCATTATATTCTCTGATTCTACGAGTTTGGCTTTTTAAAAGTTTTCACGTAAGTGATATTATGCAATATTTTTCTTTCTCTCTCTGATTAATTTCACTTAGCATAATGCTCTCAAGTTCTATCCATGTTGTCCTCCGAAGCAGAATTTCCTTCTTTTTTGTGGTTGAATAATACTCCATTGTCAAAGTTACTAGATTAAATTTTCTGATTATTCATGGCAACAGAAACTCCCCCTAATGCTTAAGCATATAAACATGTCAATTTTGACAAAAGTTGTCAGAAATAGTAACAATCAAATCCTAAGAAATCAAGAAGTATGATTTTGTGTCAGATCATCCCTCCTGTATTGGGGAATCTTGGTAAGTTATGCTATTTCTCAAAAACAAACAAAATTGTATGAACTGGCTCCAAAATGTAAATTATCAATACAAGTAAGGAATTTATAGTTTATATTAATTTTATGGAACTTTTGAAGTGATAGACAACTTAAGAGAATCCATTGTCCATCTGATTTAATAGTCAAAGCTTAAGCTACTGCATTAGTACTAAGCTAGCTTTCTGCCAGATCCTTAAAGGAACAGATGCCAAGTGACATAATACATTTTTATTAAATGCAATATTCATTAGGAAATATCCCTATTAATAATAAAACATTGCTATTTATAGCACAACTAGTGCTTATACCTCTCGATATAGTGTCAGCTCATTTGGTGTAAAGTGGTGAGTCTTAATATTTTCAGCTGTGTTCTTCCTAATAGTACTAAGACTTCTAAGTTTCCTCAGTTGAAAACAAAAGTGACTAAGGATTTTCATGCCTCCTCATTAAGTTTTTAAATATAATCATGCTAAAGAAGTAAAGCCTGGATCATAGGTGACTGTACTATCATTCTTTATTTAGAAAAGGTGAATTTCAGAAAATCAATTCATATATTTCAAGCTTCGACAATCACAGTTTCTTGAAATTATAGTCCACTTGTAAGAATACAATAAAATGCATTTTGAAAGTCCTCTCCTAGCATGCTCAGAAAGGTTGTTGTCAATGTGGTTGAAGGTAGTCTCCACAGCACATCAATATTTTGGTTGGGAAAACACCTTCTCTAAGGGCCATTACAGCAATGGCAGTAGGACAGAGAGAAAATATAATTACATCAGCTGATGGGTATTCAAGTGGTAGAGCCAGACGATTGATGCTGTTGGTTTCCATTAGTGTAAGAGCACAGTCATATTTTCTAGATGCCATAAGCAATTAGCTAACAAATAGGAGATCAATAACACCATTAATTCATTCCTTCTGGGTGATTACGATCTCATGGAAATATTGTAAATACGTGATTATTCTATTTTCACTTCAATACATTTTTAGTGTTTTTAACACTGATGCTTATGATTAGACACTAAGCAGAGAGAACTAAAAGCAATGGTTTATGCTAAGGTTATAAGAAGTCCAATATTATTAAATAATTCAGTCTTGATCCCATTAAACTTCTATAATTCACCATTATTATTATTTTGTAAAGGTTATGTTTTCCAGTATAATTTTGGTTAAGCCAGCAAAGCTACTTTAATGAAAGTTTAGGCATGAAAATGTCTTGGAATAGAATTCTAAAAAAAAAAAAAAAAAAAAGTCCAGAGAGGTTATTAAGAGTTTAAGGGTCTATTTACAGGTAAAATAGGTGGGCAGGTAAAGAGATGAGGAAAATAGAAGAAAAGAGAAAATTTAGGAAAAAAACATGAAGACATGAAAATTTATAAGAATATGTTGAAGAGATAGCTGTTGGCAGTTTAAAAAATATTAACAAAATAGACTGGCACCATGAAAAAGAAAAAAACTGAAGTAAATAAGTTGCAAGTAATTTATAATATTAGAACACAATGTCAATCCTGAATTGCCAGGAAAGAGCTGAAAAGGCAAGTCCAACAATTTTTGGAATGCCAAGAATTAAAAAGAGCAGAGAGTAAGAAGACAACATTTACTATCAGTTTCCCAAGAAGATCCAGGACAGAGTTAATACAAAGTTGTTGCTTTTTTTCCCCAGGTAAGGGCACCAGGCTAGTAACCCTGATTTTACTACCAAATATATCTTAGCATAGGAGTGATAGAACAGGATTCAACCCTAGAGACCTACTCTAGGAGTGGGATGATAGCTCTTTAGAGTTAAGGGAATAGTTGATGGGATTCAAATTATGATGGCATTTTTTGTGTGATATAAAAACAATACTGGGACCATCAAATGGGATTTAAATAGAGTCAGTGTTGCTTTGAGTTATTTTTTTTTTTTAATGTGAGGTATAAAAGAGAAATTTTCCCTTTGACATATGAAGAAAAACATACAAAAAGATGTAACATAATGACATTAAAATACATAAAATATGTATAGAATTGTCTAGTCTCTATGTTCTATTTAAAAAATTGATATTGACCATTAAAGAGCTGTGCCCAAGTCATCTAAAATAAGTCATTTTTTTTTCCATTCAAAAATTTTGTTATTCATAGGGCATATTATGGTACTCTGACTGGCTTTTTCAATTTTTTATCATATTAACAAGTACATTTGATTGTTGGTTGCTTTTATTACTTTCTAAGTAAAATGTTTGTTTACATTAATACTGACTAAAGTATAGCTTGCTTTCCTTTGCTCGAAAAAAGAAAAATGAAAATAGAACACCTTCTTACACTACACACAAGAATAGACTCAAAATAGATTAAAGACTTAAATGTTAGACTCAGAACCATAAAAATCCTAGAAGAAAACATGAGAAACAAAATCTCAGACATCTCTGGTAGAAATATTTTTTTTTTATATATCACCTCAGGCAAGGGAAAGAAAAGAAAAAATAAATGGGACTAAATCTATCTATCTGTGTGTGTGTGTGTGTGTGTGTGTGTATTTCTTTTTCTTTTTTTTTTTTTTTTTTGGCACAGCATAGGAAATCATAAACAAAATGAAAAGACAACCCACTGAGTAAAAGAACATATTCATCAGTGATATATCTGATAAGGGGTTAATATCCAAAATTTATAAAGAACTTATAAAACTCAACACTAAAACAACAAGCCAATTAAAAAATGGGCAAAGGACCTGAATAGACACTTCTCCAAACAGTACACACAGATGGCCAATAGACATGAAAAGATGCTCAGAAGATCAATGTCACTAATCATCAGAGAAATGCAAATTAAAACTGCAATGAGGTATCACCTTACACTTGTTATTACTGTTATCCATGCATCAACAAACAAATGTTGGCAAGGATGTAGAGCAAAGGGAACATTCATACACTGTTGGTAGGAATGCAGATTGGTACAGCCACTGTGGAAAGCAGTATGGAGTTACCTCAAAAAATTAAAAATGAAACTACCTTATGACCCAGCAATTCCACTTCTGGAAATATATACAAAGAAACCCAAAACACTAAACCAGAAAAATATGTGGACCCCTGTGTTCATTCCAGTGTTATTTACAATAGTTAAGATTTGGAAGCAGCCCAAGTGTCCATCAGTAAACGAGTGGATAAAAAAGCTGTGGTACACTTACACAATGGAATACTACTTGGCTGTAAAAATGAAGGAAATCTTACCCTTTGTGACAGCATAGAAGAACCTAGAGAATATTGTGTTAAGCGAAGTAAGCCAGTCAAAGACAAGTACCATATGAGTTCACTCATATGTGGAATCTAATGAAAAAAAAAAAAAAAAGAAACAAAACTAACAAAAAAAAATAAAAACAGACTCATAGATACAGAAAACAAACTGATAGTTGTCATAGAGAAGGGGATCATAGGCACAGACAATGGTAAGTGATTACCAGAAATAAATGGATGGGTGGCAATGTAGGAGAGGGTAAAGGGGGGACAAATGGTGGTGGAAGGAGACTTGACTTGGGGTAGTGAACTCACAATACAATATACAGATGATGTACAACATTATAGAATGGTACACCTGAAACCTATATAATTTTATTAACCAATGTCACCCCAATACTCAATAAAAATAATAAATGAATAATAAATAAATAAATTTTAAAAAAGAAAAGCATGCACTAATTTTATGTTTTTATTGTACCCAAAAGAGCTTTATTCTATAGTTGAAAATTATTTGTGTAACATTAGTGTACTAATAGTTGGAGAACAAAATGATTATTTGGCTATTAGCTAATACATTCCTTAAATTAGTATTTAAAACTGTAAGTTATTTTGACACTGGATAGTCAATGACAAGCATATTTGCAGCACAGTTCACAAAGAAATAGTTAAGAAAAAGCTATTATGGCATTATTAGTGACCTGGTAGATCACTTTATATTTATGATCTACAATGTATTCCATAATACCAAGAAAAAGCAGATAGTCACTGAATAAACAAATTTGTAATGCTAAAATGATCCCATGCATGACTAATTTTTTGTTTATTTTTTATATAACAAAATAGGTCTTTGCATCAGAACAGGTTTTTGCATCAGGTATTTACATGGGTGACTCCTTTGCATCATTTGGGTGTCATCTAAAATGTTGCTTTCTTTGACTACCAATCATTGGAGTCTCCCAGTTACTATTTTATTTTCATTTAAGCACATGTATTAGTTTATCAGGGCTGACATAACAAAATGCAACCAATTGGGTGGCTTAAGCAACAGATATTTATTTTTTCACAGTAGTAGAGGTTGGACATCCAAGATCAAGGTGCCAGCATAGCTGATTCCCTCTATGGTCTCTCTCCTTGGCTTGCAGATGGTCACTCTCTTGTTGCTTCTTCAAGATCATCCCACTGTACGCAAGCATAGTGTCCATCTGTGTGTCCTAATTTTCTTTTAAGGACACCAGATTGGATTAGGGTCTACTTTATGAGCCTTATTTTAACTTAATTACCACTTGAATGGCCCTACCTCCAAATTCTGAGGTACAATCACATTCTGAGGTATTGGGCTTAGGGTAGCAATATGTGAATCTTGGGGGGACACAATTCAGTCCATAACAGAACTTAAAATTATATAAAATTGTTATGTATATACTTATTGTCTTTCCTCTCACATTAGAATGTAAGCTGCACAACATAATTCAACTGTATTGCTCATTTTTATGTCCTCAGCACTTAGATCAAAGCCTGGCACATGCTAACCACTCAGTATGTATTTGTAGAATGAACAAACAGATAATTGTATGATAAACATATTTAATTATAAAATCTTTCATACCTATACTATTACTATATTTGTAGTAATTTGATATTCAAGTCATGAAAAGAAAGTGTTTCAATTTTTTAATCAAAGGGTGCTAAGTAGAAATTATTTTCCATATGTATCAAGATTCTTAATTTGTAATGAAAATATATCTTATGTTTACTAGTTATGTCTTGGACTCAGAAAGCAGTAAACATCTATGCTATAAACTTTAAGACAGATGGTGTGGCAAAGATTCCAACCTGCTCAAAAGGAATAAGTGTCCTTGGGAAAGTTGAGGCAAAATAAATAAATAAAACAATGATTTATTTCTGCTAATAGTGATTATCACCTCTGTGAACTAAGAAAACTAATTCATGATGGTGACAGAGGCTACTAGTTGCTTCTTAATATCTACTTTCCGACTCTTCTTTATTAACAGAACCCCATATTTTAGATGAGTCCATTGGTCATCCATCTAAATGTCTACATTTCTCAGCCTCATTTGCTTCTGAATTTATGGCCATTTGATTTTGTTTTGGCCAGTGAGATAAAAGGGAAAATGTTCAGTGATATATCAGAAATGTCTTAAAAAAGCAAAAGAAAATTGAGTTTTTCCCCTCCTTTCTTCTTCCATTTGCTTGCTGTAAGATGAATGTGGAAGTTAGATTCTAGCAGCCACCTTGGACCACATTCTAGGCATAGTGAAGTATTCATTGGGAAGAAGAGTCTGCATCCTTTATGATTTCATGAAGCTGCAATAGTAGCACTGGGTCTTTCAGGTTTACATTAAAAAACTTGTAAGAGAAATTGTTTAAACTACTATTTTCTTTTATTTTAACTAATATAATGATCACAATTCTTTACTATAATATTCCTTAAAACAAATATATAATCTGCAACTGGCTACTATTTATGAGGCTTGTAATTCTTGCTTTGCCTGAAGGTTTTTTTCTTAAAGCCACACCTTTAATGCCTATAATATTGGAGCATAGACTTTCCTAGAATTCCTAGATATACCACACTGTACAAAACTGCTTAAGCTTAGTTTAGAGTTTACTTTTATTTTTTGTCCTAAAAGACGCTCTGATGCACACTCACAGCATCATGAACTAACCCTTTAAGTAGTACTAATCACGATGTATTATACTGGGTTGACAAAAAAGTTCATTTGTTTTTCTCCATAAGATGGCTTAGTAGAGCTTAGTCATCTTTAACTTCATTCAAAATGAGCTTGCTAGATTGTACTGTGACAGCTGTCATATCAGATTGCATTTGAAAAAAACTTATCAAAATTGTTAAATTTTTGTGTAGCCATTTTAATATTGAAGATGGAAGAAAATATGCAACATTTTTGGCAGATTATGCTTTGTTATTTCAAGAAAGGTAAAAACACTCCTGAAACGCACACACACACACGCAGAGATTTGTGCAGTGTGTGGAGAAGGTGCTGTGACTGATAAAACGTGTCAAAAGTGGTTTGTGAAGTTCCCTGCTGGATATTTCTAGCTGGAATAGATGATCCATGGTCAGGTAGACCTGTTGAAGTTGATAGTGATCAAATCAAGACGTTGAAAACAATCAACGTTATACCACAGGGGAGATAGCCGACATGCTCAAAATATCCAACTCAATAAACTTACTGGTGGAAATGAAGAATGCATTTATTATTTTATAGAAAAGATAAAACGAGCTTTTTGGCCAACCCAATAATTGTCAGTTCGCTTTCCTGCCTGCCTCACTACACTATATACTCCTTGGGGGTAGTTTTGTTTACTCTTGTATCCCTAGTCTTTTGTGCAGATCCTGGACAAGTATTAAATGTTCAATTAAAGACAAAATAGGCTGGCTACTATTTTATTTATTCATTTATCCTCCTCACATCTATTCCAGGAGAATGGATTATTATGATTCCAACAGACCAAGTTGAACCTTGTTCTTGATACTGTAGTATTATTTAAATTTCTTGCAGAATTTGTAGTGCATTAGCAGTGGTCCTCAAAGTGTGGTTCTTTACCAATATCAATAGCTGTATAACTCTAATGGGAAGTGGTAGAAAACTAGATATATTGATGAAGATAAATGATATTATATAGTCATGGGGAGACAGTATGGCATAGTATTTAAGAATACAAATTTTGAAATGAGAAAGCCTTGGATCAAAACTCCAGTTTTAGTATATACAATCTCAGTGAATTAATAGTTCTATTTTTATAGAGGTGTTATTCAGATTAAATAATTTAATAATTAAATCACAAATAGATATGATATATTTTAAAAGTGCCAAGTTATTAACATGGCACAAAGAAGATGTTCAATAATTATTAGCCATATTAAGTATAGTTTGCTACTTGGAGTTTAACATAGAACTGAGGGACACATTTATTTCATCTTCCTGCCTAGTACAGGCTGCTGTTTTTTCTTAATTTTGTATTTTATCAATTCTTTATCAGTAATGTATTCTATGACATACGGGTTTAAGTGGTAAAATTTGGCAATAGCTTCGACTTCCAATATTGATAAAAATTGTATAATATAGACTGACATTTACTTTGCAAAGTAGTATGTTTTTTATGCCTAACTTCTGTTTGTACCAAACAAGAGTATAGAGAAACTTTATATTTCAGACCTTAAATTTTAAACCCATATCATTATTGTAAATTTTATATTTTTTCCAGGAAAGTACTTTTTCTGGAAATTAGGCATTCATTTTTACTATGAAAATAAAAATTATTCATAACAAATTCACATTAACAGAAGTTTTCATATTCCTCAAAGACCAAGAAAAATACTTCTTAGTAAAGTAGCACATTAAATCTCACCTCAAACATTGTATTTGAGTGAACATCATTTTAGTACTTAATCTGTTTAGTATAACTCTCAAGTAAGAACAAAAATGGGAAAATAAAAGAAAACTGCTTATTTTAGCATGACATGTGAATAAATAGCTTGTATTTATTTTGTACTTGCTTTTGTGCATTCATTTTATCCTTCAATAATACTGTAATCTTATATTTGGGGAATCCAATCACTATGATGAAACATTCAAAAATCCTTTACACAACTTTTCGCTAAAATTAGTAAATAAATATGAACCAGAACCACATTTTTTTCAAATTGCCATCATAATTACATGGGAATTAAATTTGTTAAAAAATGTAGATTGAACTTTGTTCTAATTGGTTTACATTTAAAGATTCTTTGATCTGCGATAACAGTAACGTATATTAACATGTTGCATTTTAAAGTGACACTGCTTTTCATTAATCAAGTGTCTGTATGGTTGATTAATTTGTACAAGGTTTAAATTGCTATGAAAATTTATCATTCATAGCCATGATCTCCATTTACATATATGTTAATTTGGTAAATGTAATCTTTTTCTGAATCCTCTGGGCTGCATACTAAAAAAAAAAAAAACTGATCAGGATGACTACTTTTTCTAGTACAAAGTGAACTCTTACTGTTAGTACAGTCTGCTCTGCTTGTCAAAGCTAGTCTAGAAACATTATAGTATATTGTGCTAAAGGCAAGTTGAAACTTTAAAGATGGCATTTCTTTTCAAGTGATTTCCTTATTTACACAAACAGAATTACTGTTTATTAACACAGTATATATTTAGTATTATCTCCACATATTGCCAGATTTTTCTTTTGCTTTGAAGCATTCTCTTGTATTAACTCTAATATTAATAAGCATAAGATTTTAATATATCTGTAAAGCAGAATGCCTTGAAGTTAGCATGAAAAGTCTATGTAATATAATTAAATTTAATTAATTGTTAGAAGTAGAAACACTTGAGGTTATAGCATTTTACAATGAATTGGAGAGATTTTGTCCAAAAAAAATAGGTAATAATGTGAAAGTCACTGTAAAAGAGAGACTGATATTTGTTTTTTGCAGAAAAATGCTTGGTACTTGAAAAAACTGAGTTGTTGAAAGTTTATCATTTTCTAGCTAAGCATCTAAATAGTCAAGATAAATGCAAGTGTTAGTAACTATGACATTAAATTCCTATTGCACATTTATTTTTCCTATGAGGTTGATCCTAGGATATTATGTAAAGCTGGAAACATAGTTAGAAAGCATGCATCTGGCCTTACCCAACCCCACTACTGATCTTTTCCTTAGGAATGTATTCTGTTAGTTTTCACAAAATCCAGAGCATGCTAACCAAAAATCATTTTATTATTATTACTTCTAAGAAGTGCTTTCCATTTGTCCCCCAACAGTGACCTTCTCTCTTAACAATTATTGATTTGGAGAAAATTATAATATATTATAAGTGAAAATGATATGATGACTAATGTTTTAGAGTGACTATGATAGGCCTTGCTAGGCAAATGGTGGAAAATTTAATTATTCCTATTAAGTGTCTATAATTTTATGCTTAAATTGTTAGTATTTACATAATATATTCACTTCAAAAGAAGCTTCATTTTTTAGTCACAACTTAATAAAATTAAAATATCCATCTTGGAAACCTTTGCAAGCATAGCACCTCTGACTACCTGACAAGGCTATTTTTGAAGATACTTATTTGGCAATTTTCTTATAGTCAGCCAAATCACAGGGGAAACAAATATGGCACCTGTTGTGATGGATGAATGTTGTACCTTTCATCCTGTGGTTTCAGACTCTGCAAAACATTTTTCAAGGTAGCATCACTTCCTTCACCACAGAAATGCATCCACCTCTAAGCTGGAAACAGCAAAAGCATAGGGCAGAAGATGAAGAATATATTATGCAACTAAAATTACAGAGAAATTTTAAGTAGGCAGAATATAATTGCCCAATTTGGAAATTAGCCAGGACACAGGGTTTAACATCATCTTTACTCTTTTGAAAAGTGCCATGGGATTTTTAAAAACTGCTGGTGGTCAAGACCTTGGTTTTACCCTCATCCATTAGACGACACCTCCAGCAGTGCGGTGCCCCCTCATACCATGCTGGGGCATCAGTTCAATACTGACTCAGTGAAAACTGTGCCACCTACTGAATCATCCACTGCTCATCTCAGAGTGCCCTGGCTTTTAGATTTTCTCTGGAGAGCTGTTATGAAAGATAGGACCAGGCTCAATGATGCTTAATTTATGAGATTTCAAGGTTTTCAATTGTTAAAATCTCAGACCTGGATTATATTTTCAACTTTAACCAATAGATTTTTTTAGGATATCTCCATAAGTGGTCTATAATGATGGTCTTAATGATTACATTCTATATTATTCACAACTCTCCTTGAACGTGCATGAATAAAGATAATAACACATATACCTACATAAATACAAACTTATATACATTGTTATATTCAATGAAAAGCAGATTTTCTTAGTTGTTATATATTTGATTCTTTTAAAATGAAAAAAAGTACCACTCTTTTATTTTAAAAAATCCATGTAAGTTATACTCCACAAGAAGTTTGTTTTTCTATCTGGATTTGTAAGGACCTAGGAACAAATACTTCAAAAAGTAGATGCAAACCTTGAAGGAAGTAGACTTTACTGGCCAAATAAATAAAGTGAATTTTTATGAAAGAAAATCATTATCCTAGCTTTCCAAATAAAACCTTGTCATCTTCAAAAGAACTTCAGTACAGCTTGACTGTTCCAAAAATAACTGAAAAGAATCAAGATTTTCAGATGAAATTTAGAGGCGTTTAAACATAAATGGTAAAACACTTGTGCTTTCTGTCCTTTATGTTTTATTTTACCACTTTTCTCAATTTGTGTTAATGTTGCATACAATTTTGGAGGGAGAGGGAGGGTCTTGCTATCTATAGAAATCTTGGTCTTTGAAATGATTTGTAGAAATTCTTTTCTGGCTGCTAAAAGTATCAGTATCCTGGAATTGAGAAACTGTTTCTGAAAGTGTTTCTTGAGGTGTTACTTTTGGAAATGACATTGAGTAAACCCTGTTGCTGGTGAGTGAGAAGAGATGGTTGGAAATGGTTATAAAGAATAGATTGAGAAAATATAGCTGATGCTGCAAAATAGATTCCAACATATCCCTGTGTTTTCACTCACTCTGGCTAGTGCCAGAGATTCCCAAGTTAGCACACACAAATATGCACACCACACACACTCATATAAATAATCTACTTTCCTTTTTTTGATGTCATCAATTTTCAACATTCTCTTTCACCTATTTTTCCTTTGAAGAATAACCTACAATGGGCAATCCTTATTAAATAGAAAGTCTTTCTCAACTGAAACAACCCCAGTATTTCCCATAATTCCCTTACATTGTTCTGCAGTGACTTGATCATTCCTTGCTAGTAAATTAATAACTCAAATATGAAGAGTTGGAGATAAGGGAAAGAGAAACTATTTCAGGCAACTTAAGTCTCATTTAGTGAATTGCTACTGCTGTGATATAGTTAATATGCTTCCTTAAGTGCCCGGATTGCTACCAGAAGGAAAAATCAATCACTTTTTTTTCATTATCAACATAAAAAATCATGCATGACAGATATTCTTTCATTGTTAAGAATGAAAATCTGAGATACAAAAGCTCTCTTACTAGGAAAAACAGCTCCTAGCTAATCACTGAAAAAGTTTGTGTAAGTTGTGGACTGTTTAGCTTTCATATGTTTCATATCGAGATTACCATCACTTTCTACAGAGTTGAGTTTTAAAATATAAACCGCCTTTTAATTTCCAATCAAATAAAACAATGTATATGGTGGCTTTTGACAGTCATTACCAAAGCCTCTTCTTCTTAAATTATGAAAATGAGTCTACATAACAAATAAAACGATAAAAAACATATACGGTAGGTTGAATAGTGGCCCCCTAAAAGATATGTCTACATAAAATTCCTAGAAACTATAAACGTTACCTTATTTGGAAAAGGGGTCATTACAGAATTTAGGGATTTTGAGATGCAGAAGTCATCCTGGGGTACACAGGTGGGCTCTAAATCCAATGACCAGTGTCCTTAAAAGAGACACACAGAGGAGAGATACAAGATGGAAGAGGCAAAAAGAGGCAGAGATAAGAGTGGTGTCGCTATAACTTAAGGAATGCCAAGGATTGCAGGAAGCCATGAAAAACTATGTGGGAGGCATGGAATGGATTCTCTCCCACAACCTGTGAAGGAGCAAGTCTGACACTTTGATTTCAGGCTTCTAGCCCCTAGATCTGTGACAAAATTAAATCCTAGTTGTTTCAAACCACCCGATTTGTTGTAATTTGTCAGGGCAGCCTCAGGAAATTAATACACTATATAATCTGTATTGAAATACATCATTATTCTGTTAATAGTATAGTAGCATAGGAAAAAAACAAAGAAAAATTAACTTATAAAACTATCAAACAGATGAGTGACAGCATGAAAAGTTTGTTTTATGCATGTAATACAATTTTGTCAGAATTCAATGGATTAAGTTAGCTAATTCTCCCACTAGAGCTAACATCCAACCAGAAAAGTGAATTATTTACCTCTACTTTTCTCAAAGTAAGTATAGGGGTGCATTATATAATAAAATTTCATAAACCAGATCACAATCATCCGAAAGACACTGAGGTGAAAAAGAAGATGACATGTTCCAACAATGAAAAATAAATAACAAAACCCTAAAAACTCATGTGTTTGGTGAGGTGTGAGAGAAATGGAATGCCTAGAAAAGAGGCCTGAGAAATAGGCAAAAACCAAAACAAGCAGGCCTAAGGTCTTGAAGAGAGAACTATGGTCCTATACTAAGTTAGTGATGCATTAAGCTATCATGGGACACATTGGTTTCTTGTTGATTTTTACATCTTCGATCCTAATAATGTTCCTGGGACATCATTCACATTGGTATATAGTCCTTATGGGCAAATTTATTTTACAAATAAGATTTCAGAGTGTTTACTTGACAACAATCTATTTTTGATCATTCTCACAAACCTAGTCAGTGCTGGTTCTTTTCCTCCGCATGGTAAATTACTTAAGAATCTTGTGCTACTATTTCCTGGCAAGCAGTAATAAATGCTGGAGAAATAATGTTGAATGAACAAATGAAACACTCAATTATTCTTCTGTGGAACAGTGGGTGCTCTTTTGGTAATATCTAGAAGGACATCAGGGAACATGTGAGAGTCTGGGCCATAGCATAAGCAACTGGTATAGTTAGTAGTAGCTTTAATGTCATGCCAGCTATTTTGTTCTTCATAAAGTATCTTTGGCTATAAGAACAGATTTTCCTTGGCCTGCTCATTTTACCAGATTTCATAGCTCTACAAATCTTAGAATATCTGCTGCTTTTATCTCTAATTATGACACTAAAATTTCTTATAATTGACAAACTAATTAAATTACAAATGCTCCCTCAAGACATTATACTAGGCAATATTTTGTTAGTCTAATTCCAACAACCTTATGAGCATCAATGAAATAAACCTATATTTTAATGTAGTGTTTTATTTATATTTTTTGCTATTTAAAACTTTCAATTTGTTAAAGTAAATGTTTTATAATAATGGCATTACATAAAGATTAGAATTTTAAGAGTATGGCCAAAATTTATTCTTTCTTTCTTTCTTTCCTTTTTTTTTTTTTTTTTTTTATGAAAGGAAATCAGTTCCTTATAATTCAGAGTTACAGAATTCACAGGCAGAATTGTTATGTTTGAAATTCAGTAACATTTAGATAACAAAATAATATTTCATATTGCATATAAGTTGTTGAGGTTTAATTCAGTTGCAAATTGATTCAGGCTTGTATATTTTAGTCTCATTAGTGTAAAAATTTTAAAAATTAAAAAGATATGTATACAATAAGAAGGGTTGATTAATCTACATACATAAGCAAATGTATGCTTAAAGAAATACTTAAAATACTATGCGAGAGTTTCATCTTTCAACATTATAGCATGAAACAATCCTTTCCCAACCCCCAGAAAATCCTATCTTTTTTGGATACGAAATACTTATTAGAAATTAAAATTTTCATACATCCATTTATTTCTGTATATCATGAGAGCTATATTCAAGCTTATGATCAAACTTTAAGATAACAATAGTGTAAACTCTAGGGTGAAACAAAAGAAGGGAGAAATCCCAAAAGTAGTTAGGTTAAAAAAAAAAAAAAAGGCGAATGAGGGAATCAAAGAAAAAGAATGAAGATTCAAGGATGGGTAAATCTCCTCTTTATTTAGCTTTTCAAAGGTTTGTGATAACCAGCTTTTGTGTAAATGGATTTGATTTGATGGCTCTGGGCTGAAGGTGACTGACAGCTGAATCTAGGCCCCCTAGAGAGTGTCACCCTGGGGATTGCCATTGTTGCAGACTGTTTCTTTAGACTGACCCAGAAGAGTCATTATCTCAAGGGGACTCTAACAACAGCCACCCCTGAGCAGCCTAGGAGCTAGAAGTAAGCAACTTAGCCTCTCCCTTGAGCAGTAATTACAACGGTAAGATGAACAAGGGGTATTACTGTGTTGAGCTTAAGCCCTTCTCCAATCCCCAATTAAAAAAAAAAAAAAAAATTAAAGTATACAAGTCCCAAAGACTTTTCCCTTTTCCCTAGCAAGAATGTCTGAGAACCCCCTTCATCCTTTGTTTCTTGGAAAAATAAACAGACCTCTGGGTCTTCCTCAGGAAGTGCTTCACTGAATTGGGTATAATAGGTAAATGCATCAGAATCTTTCTTCTGTGGTGAAGCTAATGTGTTTACTTTGGGACTATGGTTACCAGACAACTAAAATCTGGGTGTACTGCTTTAATATACAAAACAAATTCCTCCCATACTGCACTGATATTGGCTCAATGGCAAAGTTAACAGGGTGTTTCACCTATTTAGTGACCATAGTATTCTTCCCCAAATCCTGTCCTGCATTCTCCGGGAGCCAGCGCCACTGGACTGACCCACGTGCCATGGTGGCAGCCTAGAAAGTAGGCAGTTGTTGTCATCCTCTACATCTCTAAAATGCGCAATGCTTACCCTCAGGACAGTACAGGAGTTACTATAACCAGACTAGCTATCTGAAAAAAAAAAAAAAAAAAAAGAACCCGAATCTATCAAAAGCTTGTAACCACAATTAAGCCCTTTTCAAAATGCCATACCTCACCAGCTTCAGTCCCCGTCCCATCTCAGCCTCCCTCTTTTCTGGCAGAGAGTGGGACTTCCTGTCCAAAGAGGAACCAATCAGGGAAGGGGATGAAAAATACTAAGGGAATGGGCTCTGTTGGCTATATTCCTGTCTGGCGAAGTTTTCAGTTATGCATGTCTCAAAATAATTTGGAAAATTATCTTAAAACTACATGATAAGGGTTTTTCCTGCCTACTCGTTTGGCTCTCCTTTTCTACTCAGCCTGCATGTGTTTGTATTTAACTTCTCCTTGCTCTTTTTTTGCTCCTCACCAGAGTCTATGTTTATTGATTTTTTTAGAGAGAGGAAAGAAGGGAGAGACACACATCGATTTGTCGTTCCACTTATTTATGCATTCATTAGTTGATCCTTATGAGCCCCGACTAGGGATGGAACCCCACAACCTTGGGCTGTCAGTTCAATGTTGTAACCAACTGAGCCACCAGGCCAGGGCTCTTGATCATACATTCTTTTTTCTTATGAAAGTACTTTAGAAAGTAAGCTCCATGAGGCCATGGACTTAGCATAATGCCTGGCATAGTTAAAAAAAGGCAATATATATTTGCTAATTTTTTATCCCTACTTCAAAATTAATTGTTCTCAATTTCTTCTCTTTTTTTGCTAGTGATTTATTTTTACCTTTTAATTGTTTTTTCTTTCTTCAAAAAGTATCAGGTTGTCTAGGAATGTATTAGCCTTTGTTGGTTACATTTCTGTGTGATAGGGTATACACATTCAATTTTTCTTTTAGACTTGTAGATAAAATTGAAGCAAAGTTATAACTGAAAGAGTTTTGAACTTGGGACCAGAATCTTGATTCAGTCATGTTCAAGCTTGGCAAACTACTTAACATCTCTGTACCTCAGAGGACTCACATATAACTATTTTTTTAACAGGATGGTTTATGAGGATAATGAGGTAACTTGTAAAAGTTCCAGTCTTATAGTAGATATCAAGAAAATAATGCGTTGGGCAAGGGAAAACATTTCTGATAGTAAAATACTTTCAAGGTAACAAACAAAATTAAGAATCTAACTGGGAAGCAGAAATCCTCTGCTCCAGCAGTATCATGGACTGGGATGTGACTCCAGAAACATGACTTAACTACTATGTCTATTATCATTTGCAAAATGGGACATTTTCCCCACGTCGAAAGCCCCCATGTACTGTTAAAAATAGGACTACAGGCCCCAAATTAAGTCACTTATGAGAGGCCTTGAATCACCAAGCCAATACTTATTAATTATAGTTTTAGCTACCCCAGAAGTGGGATTTTAAATCAGTCAATAAGGAATTGCCTGATTCTGCCTGATAGGTCCCTGTCTCCCATAAAGGAAATTAACCTTATAATAACCAACCAACTATTTTTTGTCTATTATAACTTCCTTGTTTTAGCTCCTGTATGATTATAAAAGTCTTTTCTTTTATACAGATCCTCAGAGCACCTACCTTCTTGCTAAATTGACTGCTACACATTTGTAATAGATTTTTGCTCAAATAAATTCAAAAATTTTAATATGCCTCAGTTTATCTTTTAACAGTACATTAAATAGTGTAAAGAACTGTAGTGATAAATAATTTTGTGTAAGTCAACTTTTATTATTTTAATTTGTATGATAAAATCCTATTTTAGACAATAGAATGAATTGGTATGCAAAACATTACTGTTTTAACTAAACATAGGATTGTGCTAAATCATTAGGTTAATTTTCCCTGAATATTCTGTAGTCTTTATATTAGAGGCATTATTAACTAACATAGCTTGACAAATGTTTCTATTACTTGATTCATCTGTGGTGCTATTTTTGGTGAAGAGAAATTATTAGAAATAAATTGTTTAATAGGAATGGTATTCAGAAGCTTTTAATGTGGCGTTAGATAGATCAGACCTGCTTGGGAATGTTTCTCTGAAATCTGAAAATAATGACCATGCTCAGTTTTTGGTCTAACAAAGATATCTAGGCCAGGCAACCCCAAGAAGTGGCAAATTCCAACTCAGCAGGAGACTGACCTATTCCTCAGAAAGATCATACCAACGTGGAAGTTCTGTTCCCCCCACTGAATACATAACTGAGAGACAGATAAAAGTTGGGGTAGCACTGCTAAAGACTGAGGAAGGAAGGACTTATGGAAAGGGAAAAGATAATCTAGTAACAATGAGGAAAAAACAGCAAAATGATTAAATCAAATGTACTATAGATGTGCCTTGCAAATTGTTAAAATTGTTTAGCTGTTTTCTTACCTTTGTTAGCCTTAGAAAGCTATCCACACTGTTACCTTTATTACCTGAAACAAGGATGTATTATACGTACTCTTCAATTCAAATGAATTATTTTAAAAACCTTAAGCAGTAATTCCTTTGTGTATAATATATGAAGAATTTAAATTCTTGATATCTCTCTCTTTCAAATTACAATATGCTCACTAAAGGAATGATAAAAAGGAGAATTTAAGCAAAAATCACTGTCATATTGGGACACACCTTTTCTGAATGATTACTCCCTTTCTATTCTCCTTCTCATATTTATTTGCTTGTTTTCTTGCTTATTTCCACTTGGGGAAGACCCCTAATGAATTTTATCTTCACTGCTTGCCAAGGAAAGCTTTTAGAAGAGGATTCCTGAGGAAAACTCTGAATGAGTCAAGATGAGTTTTTCTCCCCTCTCTCCATTTCTAGAGAAGAAGAGAGCTAAATGTGTAATGGTTTTGAAAATTAGCAGCTAAAGATGCCAAATAGGGCCTGAATGGAATAGAGATAAGGCCTCTGTACACAGAACCAGAAGACATTGGTGTCAGACTTGGCTGCAGTCACTTACTAGTATAAGATCTTGGACAATTCATTCCCCATCTCTGAGGTTCTCCATTTCTTTATATTTATAGTGGATAATATATTTTTTGTAATTGAAATCAAATCAAATATATGTGTAGAAGAAGACACACACAATATGTAAATAGAAAATCTAACATGGTAGTTTTCATAATGTCTCCATAGAAGGAAATTCTGGAGGGCGACCTGTGCTTTCCCCACCCGGGACAGCAGCTCTGCTTTCATCTATTTTACATGCTGTTGATACTTAAAATTATATTTCAGTGATTTTACATATTCTACCTCTAAGGAAAGAGTTTCAACTGTACTTACAAAAGATATGTATATCCTTTTGTCATGGTAATATTAACTGCGATGCGTTTAACACTATGTAAAAAGCATCAAAAATATTAAAGGCACAGACAACAATGTTATTGTGAAGTGGGCCAGGTGACCATATTTTAATACCTTTCACGTATTTTGGTCTCAAGACTAGTTTATACTCTTAAAATTTGTTGATAACCCCAAAATGTTTGCCTAGAAAATCCCCCCAAACACAAGAATACACAGCACACATTTCATTAGCCACTAGAGTGATGATGTCATCACATACCTCTGGAAAGCTCACTGAATACTCATGAGACAATAATGTGAAGTAAACAACAATAGTTTAGTATTATTATGAAAATTAGTCTGACCTCATGAGGCCCCTGAAAAGGAGGACCCAGGAGACCTAAGACCGCACTTTGAGAACCCATGATCTATTATTTGAAGGAAACACTGAAGTATTAAGCTATATTTTAAATCAGTTGTGTATTTTTTCATCTCTGCTTCAGGCTCAAAGGAAACTGGAATGATAAAAAATATTTACTTCAAAGAGATTTCATGAAATATTTTCAGTAATATCTTCCCTCTTTAAACCTGTGCTTTAAGATCATTTAAAAAAAGTTATTTTGGGTTTCTTTTACTGAAGCATAGCAGCCACTCTTCTCTCCCAAGAAGCAAAAATCAACCACCAATTTCAGTTAAAATGGAATTTGGACCGTTCATTTAGCCATTGACAAAGTGTTTTGATTTAATTCTCCCTTTTTTGCAGGTCTGTGTATTCAGAAAAATGAGTTCCTGTCAGTCAGTAAAGTGACATTTCAGAAAGTTAGAGGTACGGGGCATTACCACACGAATTGACACACCTTCCTTTGATGGAGTGGCTCCATTTTAAATCCTGCTTGAGCAAAGCATTATAGTACGTACTCAATTTCTTTAAACAACTCATTATAATGGAGTGATTATAGTTCTAACTTAACATTAAATAATACATTTTAATTGGGCAAAATTGCCTCCTTTGTCTTAAAAAAATTATTTTTAATAATCTGCCCATTTATCAGCAAAGACAAAGGCTTGTCAGCTCCCAAATGTACTTTCTCTGCTTCACTTGGAGGACATCTGTAGCCTGAATAGTTTTTAGTGCCTCCCAACAGGTCTCCACTCAGCTGCTCTGTGTTTTTACATCTCTCAAGAGGGGTTAATTCTTTACAGCTGTATCCTGCGTTCCAAGAATCTCACATGTGCAAATTATTAATCTTTTTCTAGTGCTACAGTAACTCCCCAGGCCATAAACACCCCCTACCTAAAACTGGCACTTTTCCAAGAAAAACTTTGGTATTCTTTC
Organism: Furipterus horrens; assembly: GCF_987537825.1. Classification (NCBI taxonomy): domain Eukaryota; kingdom Metazoa; phylum Chordata; class Mammalia; order Chiroptera; family Furipteridae; genus Furipterus; species Furipterus horrens. Next base: position 159,494,665 of record NW_028327171.1, on the reverse strand, counting down.
CCTGAAAAGATCATTTGGTCTTTTTTGGTTTACATTGTTATTTAGAACAATTGTTAAGATAGAGAAACTCTCTTCCAAATAATTATTTTGAAATAGAAACTTAATCTTCAAGTTTAAACCTCTAACCACTATTGTATAATTAACTAAATTTTACACTCCTTTTACTTTAAAAATTATGCTGCTTATAATTTTCACAAGGATACTTTTCAACATTTCAAAATTTTACTTTTATGCTAATTATTTCAAATAGGACATTTTAATTTAAAAAAATAGTGTGTAGTCTTTCCATCAGTGTAGTAAATTACATTTCTTCCAAATGTTGCCTGCATGCATTTATTATTGTAATATATGCCATATATGTTTTGGTGTATAAATATATTAATGTCCCTTTGTACAGGAGAAAAGAAACAGAACATTATACTAAAACAATCTCTAATGATATATTGTAGAAATATGTTGGCCAGTCATAGCCAGCTTCTCAATTTTAATATAAAATATACTTTATTCTAGTTTTTATATCCTTAAAGACTCATTATATGGCTACTGCTTGGCCATTTCTCTCTGCCTTCATGATGTACACTTTGTTTTCTTCTTCATTCCTTAGTTACTGGTTGAACACTCTTGTAACCAAACCCTAGGTTCGGCGGCCTGCCTCAGTGAAAGTAAAACTCATGGGAAAGGTGCTTGTGCAAAAGGAAAGAGGTTTACTCAGGTTCCTTGACCTGGGGCAAGCTGTGGACTCCTCTCTCAAAGACCATCCTTTTCCTGCTCAAGCATTCAGTTTTCTAGCTTTTGGCATGATGTGTGTAAGAACATCACACTGCGCCATTTAGCCAATGGGTGACTCCCCGCGCTCCCTGACTGTCTATGGTATGGTGGAGGGGGATGCTGCAGAACCCACCTTCGGGAAGCCCGGAGATGCTCCGCTCCTCAACTTGCCTCCCAATGCTGGGCACTGCGGTGCACATCCCAGGGAGCCAGTTGGAGTCCAGGCACGTGTTCTGAGTGATGGCTGCCCACAGTAACACTTTATGACACCTCCAGCCCTCAAAATAAGTCATTTATTTTAGAAGTTAGATGTGTCATAATAAAGCATTAAGAAATTCCGGAAATTGCATTTCTCAGTGATTACATGCCTCTAGTGGTGTTTGGAGGCACAAGGCAGAGAGACCAGTGATTTTTACCACCTGACAAGTGCAATAATCCCCCAGAACTGCAAGGCCTGAAGCATATTATTGCTTTTACGAAACAGAATTTATAAATAAAAATAAGGAAAACAGCCGGATCCATGCACTTCCTGGGCTTCACTGACATTGATATGACAACCAATCAGAAATTTCCATTTATGCCAAGACTGCCAAACCAATAATTTTAGCAATAAAGCCTACTCTAAGAAGTATTAAAATGGTTTGCCTCTAATATGTATTTAAACAGAAAGGAAGTTTAAAGGTAGGTTTGTTATGATTCAGACATACAATCATTTAAATATATACAGAAAACCTCCCTGTAGACCAATTAAAAGGAGATTCCAAACAATACTGACTCTTAATTCACATATATTATAATTCAAGCAAGTTACATTTTAACATTTTTAGATAAGCTGTATAAAAATAGGAAAAAAGAGATTAGGACAACAGTGAGATTTGAATTGTATTTTGTGTTATTTCAGCTGCATTTTAACAGGATTTTTGACTGAAAGGGAATAAGAATGTAGAAGGGACAAACTTGTGTAGATTATTTTTTATAAGATGCATTATTTTAGTTTAAAAATGCCAGTAGCTTGTCATGTTAACTAAGAATACATTCACTATTGTACATATCTAAAGCTAAACTGAGAATTTTGCAAAGGACAGATACAAAGAAGTGATTTTTTCCTTCTCTGTGTATAAAAATAGAACTTTCAGAAATGTCATGGCTGACACATTTAGCTGCTGGACATTGAAAATCCTCTTTCTGACTCACAACCTGTGACTGGAACTCTGTCAGAGTAATCAAGAGATGCCATACTATAGAGCACAAACAGTAGGGGAGGCTTTGCTATTTGGCCTTGTTTTAAAGCAAAAGATTTTAATATGGCTCATAACATATTTATTATGCTCTTCATCTTTAAAATACAGAATAATAATTAATTGTGTAAGGTATTTGTGCAACTAATTATTTGATGTAACCAGTATTTTATGAGCTTGTAGATGACTAAAACAGTACAACATAGTAAGAGAGAAGCATACTGAATAAATATCTACTGTACTCTGGATTATTATTAAGAGATTGTATTGCAATTAGTGATGAACATAAAGGAATACAAAGAAACTTTAAAAAACACATATTTCAGAAATTGAAATACAATTATTGTACAATATTTGTCTTCTTTAATCTTGTGTGTAATTAGAGCTTCTCCTTTTTTCAAGAGAGGATAAATAAACCATGGCAGACAATATATTTTCCTCAGTCATCTATTCAGAAAAGCTGGGTATTCAGGCTTTTATTGTGTTTATGAGTGTTCCCACCAGTGCATACCTTAAGAAAGATTTTGTCATAATTGTCAATTTTGGGAAAACAGAATGTGACCAAATGGGCATTTATATCAACATCTATATAATAAATGAAATCAAACTAGGTGAGTTCTTAACAAGGGTTCACAAAACTCTTCCTGGTATTTTAAAATCACCATAAGGTACGTCTTCTTATTTTCAAAAATAGCAATAGCTAAATCTTTCTTGGTGACTGAATGACTGTAAGATATTTAAGCCTGCTAATATAGCTGATTACAATACTGCTGTTTATTTAGGGAAAGATATTCCAATTTTCAATAGGCAATTGACTTAGGGTCCAAGTTTCATATGTTTATACTTGTTGGAAAGAGCATCTTTAATAAAACTGCACAATCTAGTCATAGTCATTGAAAAGAAACAAAAGTAGGTTCATTTTCTCCCACTTCAAGCTAGAAAGTAAATGATTGGTGATGTGGTAGAAAGAACTGTGGCTTAGTTAGATTCAAATTCTGCTATTAACAGTTACTAGCTGCATGACCTTGGACAAGATATTTAATCTTTATGAGACTAAATTTTCTCATCTTTATAATGAGGAAGATACCTAGAAGCTAATAAGCTGTGAGGTATAACAATATAGGTAAATAACATGAGGTTAACACAGTATCTGGCCTAAAAAAGACACTCAATAAATTATTGTTTCTTTCCATGATTTGATTTCAAAATTTATTTTTTGTGCTTCCTTGCCCAAATTCTAAGTGCCTTATTTTTCCTGTATCCACATTTCCCAGGTATCTTATATTTTGTCTATGAGTGCAAGTTATCCAAGAGAGCAATACCCCATTCTCCAGTTTTCCTTAAATGTATCTGCTCACTAGAGCGTAACTATTATACATACAATTTTCATTCCATTAGATTTGACATTTGTTTTTTTACTAACTTTTGGCATCTGATTCCAAATATGACCTCAGTTTTTCACTATTATGTCAACTTTTTAAGGTACAGGATACCCTCCCTTTGTCCCTGAAATAATACAAAATGTACATACAAAGAAATATAAAGAAAAATTACCTGAATATACTGCTTATCTAGAGTTATTTTATTCATATAAAGGCTACATCTTGTTACTGTAAGTAAAATTGTGTACAAGTAATAAAGTTCTGCTACCAAACATACATATTAGGTATTTGATCTTTTCTAATGACAGTCTAAGAAATGCCCAAAATGAGATATTTGAAACACTCTCCTTCAGTTGGCAAAGCTTTAACAAATTGCTTCACAAGACCCAGTTTTATGTGCAGAGGTGGGAATATAATGTTCTTTCTGTCAACAAGTGGCTCATGGAGAATGTTTGGATCACCAGGTTTGAGGTCAGATCTTGGAGGCCAATCTGACTCCACCCAATGCTTCTCATGAGCTCTGTTGTCCCACATACACAGAAAACAGGGATGCTCGGTGTATCCGTGTTGCTGACCAAAAAGGAAGCAGATCATTTTAAGGTCAACACAGGTGATCCAATTGTGCTTGTGATATTGCAACAGATCAATGACTCTCTTTATATCTTCATATTCTTCATGAAAACAAACTGAATGGTCTATTGGGACTGCACCAAATAAATTGCCATTGTGGAGGAGGACACACTTCAAGCTCTTCTTTGAGCTATCAATGAACAATCGTCATTCAGCTGCATTCTATCAATTCTTCCATTAAACCATGTATGCTATGGCAATATACAAAGCTACCATCACCTCGAAAGTACTGCAGAAATGCACTTTCTCTTGACCGAAAGTAGGATGTCTTCGCTTCTTTTTCAAGCAAGTTTTTCTCATGCAATATTGATGCTAGAAGTTCTGAAGCCTTTTTGGGTAGTCCCAAATTTCATGCCAAATCATTCAACTCATGCTGATCAAATCCCTTACGAACTGAGTCATCTTCAATTTCAAAATCTTTATCATTGCTGTCACTTAGTTCTTCCCCATACTCTTGTTTTTCAAAAGAAAATAGTTCAATGAAAACTGACATTGTGACTTCAGCTGAATGAGGCACCGGGCGTATGGCTGATGGTAGATTAGGATACTCTATTTTATATTTATTTTTCTTGTTATATCCTGACATTTTCACTATACAGAAGTAACGGTCACTTGAATGATCTCCGGGCTCTTGCCAAACTGTAGGCATACCAAATGGCAATTTCTCATGTGTTCCCTTCATCCACATTCATAAACTCTTGACACACTGCTTGCACACTGTGTGAGGGGCCCGAGTCTTATCTTGATCACCAAGTTTTACTTTAAAATATGCAAAATAGGCTTGCCTGACAGATGCATTGATGTTTGTCCTTTGACTGGGAATGGTGAAACTGCCACAGATATAGCAAAACGAATCAGGGTTGTTTAGGCACTTACAATGAGAAATAGCAGAGGAAGACATGATCTGAATGAAAAGAAATAAGTATGTATGTAAATTTTAAAAAAATATTTGCTAACTCCTTGTATACAGGCAAGAACTCAGACTACACTTTGGAATATGATTTACTATATAGAGCAGCACACAACCTCCCACCACATTGTCTCATGTGTAACTGAATAGCCTAGACAAGTATGAACCTGTTGCTGGTCTTCAGGGTTGCCCCCACCCCTCCCTGCCTGAGGGAGGTTTGCTTTCAGCCATTAGGAGAGCATTAGTATTTCCCCCAATCCAGGCTCAATCTAGCCTAGAGTGGTCGCATTAAGAAAAGCTGTAGAGAAAAAAACTTGATGTGTTAGAAGAAAACCAACTACAGTTTTAAAATCAGCATACCTATTTAAGTCTAAAACAGCTGAAGAATCTAACTCAATAGAAATTATGTTAAAAATTGTTCCCCTATGTTATCTTACCCATTTTCTTTCCTTTTTTTTTTTTTTTTAAGGAGAAGCTTACTATTCTAGGAACAAACACATTAATTTATTATTATAAACTTAAAAAATCACAGAATTTTAGATCTTGAAGGGATGTACTAAATTAGGGATCACATAATCAAAGGCATAAAGGGCTCAATAGATACAGTTAATGAGTAAAATAGGCTGGGTTAGAGCACACAGGCATCTTTAAGATTGAGGAGAAAGGCCCTGGCTGCTGTGACTCAGTGCATTGAGTATTGGCCTGTGAGCCAAGTGTCGCTGGTTTGATTCCCAGTCAGGGCACATGACTAGGTTGCACGTCAGGTCCCCAGTTGGGGGCGCGAGTGAGAGACAACCACACAGTGATGTTTCTCTCCCTCTCTCCTTTCCGCTCTCTCTAAAAATAAATAAATAAACAAATGAAACGAAATAAATAAGTAAATAAATTATTTTTAAAAATGATTGAAGGGAAGAACTGAAACTGACTAGAGGGATCTTGCATTTGTAGAGGACAATCACTACCCAACTCAAGCTGAGTATTGCTACCTGGAAATTTTAACCCTGTATTGGGATAGATTTTTTAGTATGTCAAGAAAATTAAATTAATATTTTATGTGAAATATTTTAATTCAAATTTTGTTGTTTGAAAACACTGATCTAAACCAAATGCAGTCACACTTTGGTACTCACTAGCTTCAGAACCTGTCAACTCCTGTCCTCATCACATTTTGATGAGAAAAAAATGTTCCAGCACTGGGTGCTTGCTTGGGACTCCCTAGACTTACTAGTACTTATATGAGTCACAACTCCGTCCCTCAAGAGATAATGTTTTATCATTTGGTACTCATCGGTTTCAGCACTCATCACAAGTTCAGGAACAAATTAACAATGAGTACCAAGGTACCACTGTTTATCTACTTTTCAGGTCCATAGAAGAGATTGTCACTTTTGAACATTCTATTAGATCCTTTGATACTAATAATCTTGTGTTCAGATGAGGTCACTGAAGCCTAGAGAGTCAAGTTCATTTCCCAGGGTTGGTTAGAGGGGTAAGCAAGTATAATCCAGGTCTCCAGGCTCATGGTTTAAGAATGCCACCTTTTGATTAAGAAGCTTGAGTTGCCAGTTATATAATAGTTATGGGGTTGTAAAGACCAGCATAGGAAATATGGCCAATAGTATTTTAATTATTATATATGGTATCAGATGAGTATTAGACATATTAGAGTGAAAACATTGTAAGTTATATATAAATATCTAGTCACTATGTTGTACACATAAAATTAATATCATAATGTATGTCAATGTTAATTGAAAAACAATTTTTTTTGGTCAACTAATATTTGACAATGGGGGAAAGAACATAAAATGGTGTGAAAAGAGCCTCTTCAACAAATGGTGTTGGGAGAACTGGACAGGAACATGCAAAAAAGTGAAACTATACCACCAACTTACATCATACACCAGAATAAACTCAAGATGGATCAAAGATTTAAATGTAAGCTGTGACATCATAAAAATCCTAGAGGAAAACATATGCAGGAAAATTTCGCATATCCCACATAGCAATATTTTCACTGATGTATCTCCTAAGGCAAGGGAAATAAAGGAAAGAATAAACAAATGGGACTACATCAAACTAAAGAGTTTTTGCTCAGCAAAAGAAAATATCAGCAAGATGAAAAGGGCATCAACTGTATGGGAAATATATTTGCCAATGATACCTCAGACAAGAGATCAATCTCTAAAATATATAAAGAAATTATATGACTCAACACCAAGAAGACAGATAACCCAATTAAAAAATGGGCAAAGGACCTGAACAAACACTTCTCCAAAGAGGACATACAGAGGGTCCATAGACATATGAAAGAATGCTCAACATCACTAGTCATTAGAGATCGTATCGGCAGCCGTCCGTCTCGAGAGACGATGGTGTAGCTTCTTAAGAGTCTATCTGCACCGCCGAGAATGGCTGTGCAGTCCGACTCGGGAGTGACACGGTATCTGTCTCCTCCCTTGTTGAATCGACATCTTGCGATGACGCTGGAGTGTCCTCTCCAGTGAAGCTGAAGCTACAGAGCCTGGGCAGGGTGATATGGAGGGTCTGCTGTTGCCCATGCAGCAGACCCCCCCCTCTCTTCGCAGCTGAAGGGTCCAAGGGAAAGACGGAGTCAATACAGCTTGGCTTCAGGTGCGCCGCAGGAGTTGCCGGTGTTGACTACAACGTCAAACCGCCTTAGGGACTCCGGCTCCGGATTTTCTGTCGGGGTTTACTCCCTTAGCCTTTCCCCTGAAGAGGTATGCCACAAGGCAGCGGAGGTTTTTTGGAGTCAGAGTTTTCCTTCTCTGATGTACCCTGACTGGAAGATCGAACCAGCGACACTTAGCTCGCAGGCCGACGCTCAATCCACTGAGCCAAACCAGCCAGGGTTGGTCATTAGAGATATGCAAATAAAAACCACAATGAGATACCACCTCACACCAGTCAGAATGGCCATCATCAACAAGTCAACAAACAAAAAGTGTTGGAGAGGATGCGGAGAAAAAGGAACCCTAGTGCCCTTTTGGTGGGAATGCAGACTGGTGCAGTCACTATGGAAAACAGTATGGAATTTCCTCAAAAAACTAAAAATGAAACTGCCTTTTGAACCAGCAATTCCATTGCTAGGATTATATCCAAAGAATCCTGAAACACTAATTCAAAAGAACTTATGCACCCCTAGGTTCATAGCAGCACTATTTACAATAGCCAAGTGCTGGAAACAACCTAAATGCCCATCTGTATATGAGTGGATCACAAAAGTGTGGTATATTTACACAATGGAGTATCATATAGCAGAGAGAAAGAAGGAACTTCTTTCTAGATGGAACTAGAGATAATTATGCTTAGCAAAATTAGCCAGGCAATGAAAGAAAAATACCATATGATATCACCTAATACAGGATACTAATGAACAACACAAACAAACAAGCAAAATTGTACCAGAGGTATGTAAACAAAGAGCAGACTAACAGTGACAAGTGTGGAGGGGAGAGGGAGAAAAGGAGGTAAGGAAGGGAAGGGTCTAGTCAAAGAATATGTATAAATGACCCATGGACATGGACAACTGGGTGGGGACTGACTGTGGGAGAAGGGGTGGGCAGGGTGCAGGGAAGCAATAGGAAAAAAGTGGGACAACTGTAATAGAAAAACAAACAAAAATTTTTAGTGGAGGAATAAAATGAAAGCAACTTAAATTAATAACTGAGCCAGCAAATCCCCTCCCCTGCTAAAAAAAACCTCACAAGTAGGAAAGTGAACAAAAGAAAATGTAAAATATGGAAATGTAATTTTAGTGAATATTAGGAGGACAAGGATTTTTCTTTACACTGTATATTTTTCTCCCTACCGGATCCTCCAGAATTTGGCATTCTGAAGATGTACGTAATGACATAAGGTTCTTTGCATAAAACTAATAAGACCAGTTGTTAATAGAGGTTTTGTTGACCATGACTTTGACTGAAATGTTATGCCTAAAGGAGGCATGGTTGAGCTCTGATTGTTTCCAAAAAGGCCTGAGGGACTAGGATTGACTTTCTAAGGTGATAAAATCACACAAAAGAAAAGGCCTTGTACCATGGTTGGTTTTGCAGTCCATGGCAATCTTTCCAGAAAAGGAACAAAGGTTGCTTTTTGAAAGATGGCTAGAAGGGACCTTAAGGCACAATGGAAAACCAGAAGGACTTGGAAAAGATAGGTGTTTACAGGTAAGGCTGAATGGCAGGTATGTGGCTCAGTTCCTGTGCCCTGAAGGGCAAACTGAAAGTCACCCTAAAAGTTTCTTGTGTAAGTTCCAGCAAAGTAGATATAAAGATCATATATAATCATTTGCTGCTCTTGTTGTGTTTATGCAAATGAATAGGGTAAATGAAAACTGGACTTAATGCAGTCACTTTAATGACAAGGAGGGTAATCTTAAGGAAATGACTCGTGATTCAAGGAAAATCACAGTGCTCAGTGGTAGACTATAAAGTAGTGCAGCTGTCTTTAAAGTTTATTTTCATTTAAAATTTGTTTTCATTTGAAAGTTAAGCTAGGTCTGTGACGTCATCAAAGATGCATAATTTACAGGCAAGAAGAATGTCAAAAGCCTTGCAACTGGATGTTTTCCCAATAAGACGGTCTCACAGAATTAGAGACTGGTTTGTGGGTTATGTTGCATAAATTAACATGTGTGTTCTCTTTTCGTAGGGCATAAGCCTATGATCTTATTACCTGAGTGATTGTCTGTACGTATAGGCCTCTCGTAATCCTGTCTGCATCACTGCCTCCTGAGACTCAGTGGCTTGGCTGAACTAAGTGGCTGTGTTGGTGAAGTATGGGGTGATCTGTGGGCTTCACTTTAAAACTGGTTTCTCTTTTCTATCCTAATGGCTTGGACAGAAAGGGCTCAGAGGTCTGAGAGGGGGGTAACCTAAATTATTACCCTCAGCCCAAACTAAGTATAGTGGGCAAAAGGGTTTTGGACAGGTGTGACATGCCTTGCACACCTTCCTTCAATGAAACCCTTTTTTCCCCCCAATGTGGGACATTGAAAAATTAATCCCTGCCTTTTGTCATGTAGTAGTTATAGATTGAATGATGCCTTTTAACACTGTTGCCTAATCTGTTGCTCCCAGAATACAATAAGGATGCCAGCCTGTTAAACCAAGCATGCCGTAGTCCGGGGACAGCCAACTGACCTGGAGTCTGCACGATCCTTCCCCATATGGGAAGGCCACCCTCCCCTCCATACCCCCACTCTTATTAAGGATTTCTGGACCCAAGGGTAGGTAAGACGATGACCATGTCCAGCTTGAAGCAGCTAGAGGAGCACGATATCTTCGCCCATTGTCCTTTATAAGATTAAAATGGTCTTAAGTCTGAGAGGGGGGAATTGTTATTTTTTAATGTTATAAAAATAATTAATTTAGTAAATATTTTTTTAAAAGACTAATATAGGACCAGGTGTAGTCAGGGAACTTACATGCACGACCCATGGACATGAACTAAGTGGGGTGAGATTGCTGGGGCAGTGGGGGTGCTGGATGGAGGGGAGCGAAGAGGAAAATAATTGGAACTATTGTAACAATATAATCAATAAAATATACTTAAAATAAAATAAAATCATGCAAAACAAAACAAAAAAAAGAAAAAATATTTTTTAAATCTGCTAAAAAAAGAAAAAGAAAAAAAGCCACTTTGGGCCATTTTGCCTTTTCGTTTAACATAAATATAATGTTTCAGAAGTATATTATTTTCTTTAGGTCACAGGTACATTTTGTAACAATATTATTTCCTTACACTAAAGATTCATCTAGTTCTCTAAGTCTCTAAATATCCTAAGTAAAATGTCTGTGTAGAGAATTTGCTCAAAAAATGGTTACCTTAATAATAATAATAAAAAAAAATGTGTATAGCTTCTCTACATATGAGTTTACCTTCCCACAAACCCTTACCACACTCCAGAGTTATTTATACTTTGGAATTATATGCCTTGAGATTATTATGTTTCTAATGCTATTTTATTATTTTAGGAAAATTTAGGACACTAATATTTCACAGTTCTCAAATACATAATTTAGCTTTTTGGGAGTAACTTAAAATTTTTCACATTAGTTTATGCATGTGTATAATTCACTTCATACAATTTAAACTTTTAAAAATCAAGCAATAATGAATATAAACATAATCCTTTAGGGAACAGCAGCATGTCATGTCTGTATTATAAAAATAAGAACTCCTTTGTTAATTTGTGTATGTAGATTTTTATATTCAGGGAATCCCTAGACTCTAAAATCTCAGTGCTGATTAGCAGTTTGTGGACAAAGTTGGAGTAAATCATAAGTTAAGTTTAAAATTCTAGGGGCAAACTTCTTACATTATTATACATAGCTTGGTATCAGTCGTTAAATGCAAATCCTCTTGAGGCTTCTCATTTGAATATTTGAATTTTAATGTGGCACACCTACATTTTCAACACTAAATTCAAACCCACCCTGGCCATGTACTAATTGAACTGAACTGTCCATTTCAATTGTGGGTAATGGGGATTAGGGTGCTGCTTATAAATACAGCCCATTGAGTAGATCACATGGTATTTCAAGGATGTGAAAAATTCATATCTCTGATTTTGCCCTTCCCTTGGGGTTCCCAGTCTTCTAAGTGACCCCAATATGCTTCAAGATTTTTAAATTTGCTGCTAACTAAGGTGGATGCATTTTCTGACCTTGCTGATGGGAACAGAACAGAAATCTCTCAAGTGCTGTAGGAACTAATTAATATGCATATTATTCCAGGAAAGAATCATTATTTCATAGGTACTTTTGTAAGAGAGTATGGCTTCCATGATGGTTAATTACTAAGGCCATACCCATTACTAATACAGAGATTCTTTATTTAGGTATGATATTTTAGTTTCGTAACTTAAAATACTTCAAGTTAATTTGTGAATGTGCAAGTGTGAATATTTAAAGTTTTAATACCATTATTAAGTTACTTTCTTCTGATTGATGAGTGATATATCAAAAATAAGATCAGAAATGATAAAACTTCCTTAAGACTTTTGGGAATTAAGGGAAAATTTTTAGTAATTTTATTTAAGCTAGTGTCACAAACTTTTTTTGGGTGATTATGAAAAACAAAACACCACAATGTAACAGGTATAAGAAATACCATGATTAATAAAGCATGGCCTCCCTCTGAAATTTACTTCCTCTATTGACCTCACATAGGTTGGGAGCTCAGCTCCTCATGACACAGGCCAAACCAGAAACTGATAAGTCTACAAGAGAGAACCAGCACCAGAAGGTTACTGATAGCTAGCTAGTAGGTGGTTAACGGCACAAAGCAGGAAGTGTAAGGGTAAAGCTGGGGACAAATTCAAGCTTAAACCTTCAGTTCAAGAACAGGATTAGGGCTTAGACATTGGTATGTGACATGTTTTTGAGGCGGGGAAACTAGAATAGAGCAACATTAAAAAGATTAATTTACTAGATATGGCATATAAACTAGAAATATGAGCCAGAGATAAGTCAAACACCCACTCCCTTGACTTGAAAATTGCCTCATCTTATCCCTAACTCACACATGGAATAAAAGCCTTTTTGATTCAAGCTATTTCAAACTATACAGGCACATGGGTTGACCTATTAGACTAAAAATTAAAATTAGAATAAAAATCTACTGATAGACACTTAAGCAGCTACAAACTTTGAGGGATTCCGCAGATTAATTCCAAAGGAAATACTGAAGTAAACAATGAGCAGAACAAATAAAAACCAAAAATTTAAAAGAAAATCTAGAGCAACAGTCCTCAAGGAAAAAAAATTATAATCTACAGTTGCTATAATATATAAAATATGTATAAACACATACTTTTTAAAAAATCACATCTGAGGACATGCTCATTGATTTTAGAAAGAGGGGAAGGGAGGAAGAAAAGGAGGGAAAGAAACATTGATGTGAGAAAGAAACATTGATATGAAGGAAAAGCATCAATTGGCTCTCTCTCATAGGTGTCCCAACATGGGACCAAATTCACAACATAGGCATGCACCCTGAATGGGAATAGAACGAAGAACCTTTTAGTTTGTGGGAGGACACACCACTAACTAAGCCACACTGGCCAGGGCTAAAACATGTACTTTTTAACAAATATAAATAAATGAAAAAACAAACAAACATGTAGAGAAACAGAAAAGTGTAACCTGCAGTCAGGAAACAAAACAAAACAAAACAAAACAAAAACAAAGCAACCAAGAATAATAAAGTGTCTTTGAGAGGGCCTAGATCTTTAGCAGACAAAGATTTCAGAGCAGCTATTGTAAATATTGCAAATTGTTAAAGGGAAAAATAGAAAGATAGTATGATGATAATAACTCATGACATAGAAAATACTAATAAAAATAGAAACTATTAAAAAGAAACAAATGGAAGTTCTTACAAGTTGAAAAGTGCAGTAACAAAAGGAAAGAAATTCCACTAGAAGAAATCAGTAACAGATATAAGATAAGCAGATAGCAGGAGAAAGAATTAGTGATATTTGCACCTCTATGTTCATGGCAGCATTATTCATGGTGGCCAAGCTATGAAGACAACCAAAGTGTCCTTTGATAGAGGATTGGAAGAAGACCTGATACATATACACAACAGAATATTAATCAGCCATAAGAAAAGATGAAATACTGCCATTTGGGACAACATGGATGAGTCTTGTAAATATTATGCTAAGTGAAATAAGTCCGTAAGAAAAAGCTAAGAACCATATGATTTCACTCATATGTGGATATAAAATCAAAACTCATGGACACAGACAGCAATGTGGTGGTTGCCAGAGGGATAGGAGTAGGGGATGGAGGGAGCTTAATATATGGTGATGGAAGATGGTTTGACTTTAGGTTGTGGGCACACAGTGCAATAATACAGATCTAGTATCATAGAAATGTACACTTGAAACCTATATGATCTTATTAACCAATGTCACCCCAATAAATTTAATAAAATTTTAAATAAATAAATAAATAGAATTAGTGAACATGAAGATAGATCAATACCAAACAAATAGAATTAACAGAAACAATCCAATAAAGAAAATAAAAGGAAACAATAGAAAGAAAATGAATAACATTTCAGAGACCTCTGGGACAATCTCAAGTATAATGAGAATCTACAAAGAAAGGAAAGAGAAAAAAATGTAGGAAGCATATCTGAAGAATATGGCCAAAATCCTTCATGATCTGATGCTAAACAATAAAGATCTAAGACTCTCAGTGCATTCCAAAGTAAAGACAAAGCAATTCATGCCCAGAACCATTATAGTCAACTATTGAGACCCAACACCAAAGAGAAAATCTTGAAAGCATGAAAGAGAACAACAATAAGATTAATGGCTGATTTCTCATCAAGAAAACTGGAGGCAAAAAGAAGTAGTATAATGACATATTCAAAATGTTGGGGGAAAAAAAGAATTTGTTGCTAGTATACCTACCTTAGGATACATACTAAAGAAAATTCTTAGGTGAGAGGAAATTATAATAGGCAATAATTTGAATTTAAAGGAAAAATTAAAGAGTTCTGAAAAATATATGGGTATATGTAAAAACTGTAATTAATATACTTTTCTTCTTGTTTTAATTTCTCTAAAGGAGATTATTGTTAAGCAATAGTTACTACACTCTACTGTTGAATTTGTAGCATATCTGGGTGCGTATGCTTATATGTCAATAATAGCACAAAAGCGGTGGGCAGAAATGGAGCGCTCCTGGAACAAAGTGCTATATTTTATTGAAATTAAGCCGGTGTTAAAGCAAATTTTGATAAACTCAGTGGCATGTTGTAACCTGTAGAGCAATCACTAAAAATATATCTTTAAAACAGATTAAAATATCAACAGAGGAATTAAAATCATAACACTAAAATATATTTAATACAAAAGTAAGCAGAAGAGTAGGAAGAGAAGAATAAATAAAAAGAGATGACATGAGGCAAAAACATACAGCAGAGAGACAAATATAAATCCAGTTATATCAGTAATTACAGAGTTAGGAATGGATTAAATATTTTTAAGTGAGAGATTGCCAGACAGAATAATAATTCAAGAATCAACTATAAGCTCTCTATGAGAGATTCACTTTAGATACAAAGACATAAATATGTTGCAAGTAAAAAAGATGATAGAAGATATACCATGTAAACAATAATCATAACACAGGAGAAGTAGCTATATTAATATAAGACAAAGAATTTCAAAAAAGATATATTAATGGAAGCAAAACAAAACATCTTATAAAAATAAAAAGAGTCAACATCAGGAATATCTAAAACATATAACTGTAAACACATCTAACAACAGACACCCAAAATATATCAAGCAGAATCTGACAGAATTAAATGAGAAATAAAACAATTCAAAAATTCTGGTTGGGAAAAAATTATGGTTGGAGATTTCAACTTGGTGTTAAATTCTCTGACTGCTCTTCATAACTGATAGGACAAGTAGACAAAAAATTAGTAAGATACAGAATACTTTGAATACTTCTATCCACCTAATTGAATACCTGACCATTTTAGTATATTATATCCAACATAATAGAACACATATTCTTTTCAAATGCACCCAAAACTATTAAGATAGACTGTATACTAGGCCATAGTATAGTTTCTGCCACAGTGGAAGTAAATAAGAAAGGTGAAGGGATTAAAAGAGACAAAACAAACAAAAAAATAGTCATAGACACAGACAACAGTATGGTGAATACCAGAGGGAAAGGGGTGTGGGGAAGGTAAAAGAGGGTAAAGGGAGAATTAATCCTGACAGAAGGAGATTTGACTTTGAGTGGTGAACACACAATGCAATATACAGGTGATATATTAGAGAATTGTACATTTGACCTATACGATGTTATTAACCAGCCATCGCAATAAATTCAATTAAAAATAAAAGATTAATTAGCAACA
This sequence comes from Furipterus horrens, assembly GCF_987537825.1. Taxonomy (NCBI): domain Eukaryota; kingdom Metazoa; phylum Chordata; class Mammalia; order Chiroptera; family Furipteridae; genus Furipterus; species Furipterus horrens. Next base: position 159,478,817 of record NW_028327171.1, on the reverse strand, counting down.
AAATAATTTTAAGAAAATTCCAAATATTTAGAAATTAAGCAACATATTTAAAAATAATCCATGGATCAAAGAAAAAATCAGAAAAAAATTTAGAAAATATTTTGACTAAAAATGGAAAGATAACATATCACATTGTATGGAATATAGCTAAAGCAATGCTTAGGGGAAAGTGTATAATTTTAAATGTCTATGTTTAATAAAGAAGAAAGTTCTCAAATCAATAACTTAAGCTCCCAAATTAAGAAATAGAAAGAGAGTAAAATTGGAATAGGCAATTATTAGGGAAAATTAGAATAAAGATAATGAAAAATAATAGAGAAAACCAGTAAAATAAAAAGTTAGTTCTTTGAAAATTTCAACAAAATTGATAAAACTTTAGGTAGATTAAGAGAAAAAAGAGACCCAAATTAGCTGAATCAGAAAATAAAGAAGAGATATAACTACCAACACTATAGACATCAGATTATAAAGAAATATGTAGAAATTCAAAGGACTTAGGAAAACAAAACAATTTTGAGAAAGAAGAAAACACAATTCGAGGTCTTATATTATCTCATTTTAAACCTTATTATTAACCTGTAGCAGTGATTTTCAACCAGTCTGTTGTGAGCAGCACACTGATGTGCCACAAAAAATTTTTAAAAATATAATACCTTATTATTTAGTCAAGGGCACTGACCTGTTTTCCCTTAGAATGTCAAATGAAAAAATGACAACAACCAACACAACCAAGCCGTCTGGTGTGAATGCCCTGTCTTGAACCATCAATATAGGTCATATGATAGAGTTGTATCTTATTGGTTATGTCACATAATAAGATTGTGTCCAATTGGTTAATTCTTGGTACCAGAAATCCTTATGTACAAGTATAGGCAACTGGTTTATTAAAAAGTCACTTTGGAGCAAAAATGGTAGGTAATTGCTATTACTTGTTTGTAAATTAATCAAATTATACCTATTTTTTGTCAGACCAGCAAAAAATATATACTTTTGTGTGCTGCAGAATTTTACTAATTAGTTTATATGTGCCATGAGATGAAAAAGTGTAAAAATCACTGAGCTATAGTAATCAAGGCAAGTGGTATTGCTATAAGATCAATGAAACAATGAAATGGGCTTCTTCCCCCCCTTTTCCCTTCTCCCCCTCCCCACTGGTCACTGAGCATTTCTTAAATTGTTGTTTGTCCCATGTTTTATTGCAATAAGCATATATATTTCTCTTTTCCTTTAGGTTGTGAGTCTCATGAATATATGGCTTGCATCTTTCTCATATTTGTAATCCAAGAGTCTACCACTATACCTGATGCACAGGAGAAACAAAAAATATGTTTATTGAACAAAATGGGTGGAAGAATGAAAGTAGATAATTTCTGTGGATGCAGAGAATGGCTTGGAGAAGGAAAAAGCTTGAGAAAATGGCATCAGTTGAAAAATGGTCCAGGTGAGAGTTACTAAGACTCCATTTCTTAAAGTTTAACAATAAGACAAATAAAACATATTTGATGAAAATTTAAAAGTTAATTACTTTTTAGTGCCCTTAAATTTAACAACAACATAAAAAGACTCAACAGTATACAAAATAAAGTAAGTTTAATACTTGATACAGCAAATGGTAGATGGGAATATGAAGCATGTCACTGTGCTTTGTTCTGAGCTGATGATGTCAAATCATCTCTATTGCAAGTGCCAAATATAATTGATTAGTGGTGGCTACCAGGAGTGCTGTGGTTAATAAGACTCTAAAACAAGAACCAACTTGTGTAGAGAAGATTGCTGACATTAATTATTAATATCTGTCAAGGTTACAGGAAGGTATTTTGACTCCATGAGGTTAGAGGATTTCCCAAATCTGTCATTAGCCCTTATCCTATTCAACATGATATGAATTACTTGAAGATATAAATTGCACAATTATCTAAATTGTAGATAACACAAAATCAGGAAGAATACAAATATGTTGGGCAGCAATCACATCAAAATGAATTTATAACTGGCAGAATTGCTCAGGCAAAATTAAATGTAACTAAAATAAGTGTAGAATTACACACTTAGGTCAGAAATTCCCATATGTTGGAAAAGAAAAGTACTTAAGAGTTTTATTTATCAACAAACAGAATAAGAGTAAATAGTATGACGAGGCAAGAAGTACAGTGTCCCAACTAAGAGACTTTCTGGTTCTGGTTCACTTTGTGATGACCTAACTTCACTGAGCGTTTGTTCTTAAATTTTGGCATCCACTCTGAAAAGAACTTTGAGAGGACATATGAAACCATAATGTATTTAAAAACTTCAATCAACTTGAGTGAAAAATAGAGCATATCATGTAGAAGATGCATTTGACTTATCCTAGATCCAAATTCTCGAGCAACACTGGACATATGGATGGGCAAAAGAAAAAGAGACTGAGGTTTAGTCTCAATGATCAAAGGAGTCTAACAATAGAATTGGTTTCTCTGAAGTAGCAAATCATTAGAGGCGCTCACAACATACTAGAGACACACTTGCCAGGAATGCATTATATTATGGTTTCTGTCCATAATTAATACCAAGATCTATATCTGACAGTGGTTGATTGAATTTTTCATTAGTACAACTATATTATAGAGTCTTATTGGGATGAGGTGCTGGAATTCTAGCATCGATTCAGGTTTTGCCACTGAAAAGCAGTAGTGAGAGTGACCATTTTATTTATTTATTTTTTTAAAGTCTTTTTTAAAATTATTTTTTAACAAGGTTACTTTATTTTATTTTTGTTTTATTTTATTTATCTGTTTTTAGAGAGAGGGGAAAGGAGAAAGAGAGGGAGAGAAACATCACTGTGCAGTTGCCTCTCACACGCCCCCAACTGGGGACCTGGTGTGCAACCTAGTCATGTACCCTGACTGGGAATCAAACCAGCGACACTTGGTTTGCAGTCTGACGCTCAATCCACTGAGCCACAGCAGCTAAGGCTTGAGAGTGACTATTTTAAAGATAAGTTAGAATATATCATTTCTCTGCTAAAAATCTCCAATGGCTTCTCATTTCATTCAGAGAAAAATCCAGATCCTTTCAATGCCTTCAAGGTTCTACACCTATTTGTCTCCTTTACATCTTCCATCTTATCTCCTACTTCTCCTTGCTCCATCTCCTACTTGTCTCAGAGTGAATACTCACACTGACTTCTGAGTTATTCCTTAACTATTCCAGACACCCTCTAACCACAGAGCTTTTGTTATAACTAGGCTATGTTTAAAATTTTTTAATTGTCTGATAGCATTTCAAAGAGCACATTTTTACCTGAAATTTTAGGTGTATGGCCTTTTTTGAAGTATTAAAAAAGTTGACAATGATGAATCCACATTTCTAGATAGCAATATCAGCCAAAGCTGCAGAGTAGCTTCTTCCTTTAAATGGGACATGAGCTTTCTGGTTCAACACAGGTCCCAAACAGCTCGAATCCCTTATTTATTACTGGGTTTACCCCGTAAGCATTTGATGTTGGTGCATTTACAGTACTTCTTAAATTTTAGAATGCATAGAATCATTTGGAGAATTTGTTATATTCAAAACTACATGGCAACTTCAGATATTCTGATCAAGGAGGTCTAGGTGGGGACCCTCAAAATTTCCATTTCTAACATGCTTCCACGTGTTGATGATGCTGTGGTCTGAAGACCAAACCTGAAGTGGCAATATAGTTGCAACATCTTCATTTGTAGTAGTTTCTAGTTTTTCCTTCCCAGAAATATTCAATTTTAAAATTAATAATAAGGAACTGATATTGTTAAAATGTATATTAAATCCTGATTATTATGGTGCTTACTTTTCTATAAATGGTAACAATGAAGCCTCTCAGTCCCTTTATATCTTCAAGCCATCAATTTTTTGTTCTTCTTTACATGATGCTTCATCTGATTTTACTCTGAGTTACAGTGTGATGTGTTGGCCTTTCAGAATAAACTAAATAGTCATTAGCATTTCAATAGAATTTCTATTTTGAAAATGGCATCTGGTACCAAATATTAATAACTTCATAGTAACAGAAACAAAGACATGTGGCTGCAAGGTGATAATCATCATCAGATAGTATCATTGAGCATGAGGCTTGTGTTTTAGACAAAGCTGGGACTAACATTAAGTCTCATTATAAACATGAAGCAGAACTGGTTACACAACTAAAGTATGGAGAGGGTTAGATGACTTGACCAAGTTCACACAGCTGATGGACACCTGATAGCTTTTCCAACTGTCCTTGCCATTGAAAACTGTAAATTTTTTAATTAAAAAAATGTTTAAGAGTGGATTAGAGACAAAACTACTACTAATTCTGCATAACTGGAATAGTTTCTTCTATTGTAGGTTTTGTACCACTTTCAGTGGGCCCGACCCTCAGCAGAGAAGTCACTGTGGTTAGCACACTCCTCTGGGAACCTTATAGGTAGCTGTGGAGCATATAGCAGAGATGCTGACAAGGTGAGGGTCTTCAGAAACCATGGACTTCAACGGTGGTAGCTGCTTCCAGGACTGATCATGAAAGACCAAAGGACTGCTTCATATGCCTAGTGGATTGTTTAGTGTAATCTCTGTGATCTCAGCCAGGAGTTTCAAGAGTTGGAGAATTCATATGGCATTCAGGAACTCTGGTGGCTGACCTGAGCAGCAATCCTGGGAACTCATTAGAGCACTGCAGTGGGACTGGATACAGCTTAAAAATTAAGACTTTTTCTGAAAGGATTTCTCTCTCATCAGATGATGGCAGAGCACAACTGTGTCAAACTCTAAGGGGAAAATTTAACAAATTGATTCTTAAGGGCTGATATATCTTAGAAACTATTATGAACATAGAGCAGTCACTGATTCTTATTCTACGTGCACTAGTTGTAAAAGAATTCAGACTTTTGCTCCCACAGGACCTTGAAGCATACATTCTCAGAGTCAAGACAGGTAGCATTCTTTTGTCTTCATGTTTCTTCTCCAACTTGGTCTCTGGATTGAATTAAGATATCTTTTCTTCAGGAATCAGCCAGTCCAAGAGTCAGTAAATAATTACCTGCTGGGTGTCTTCTTTTGCCAGACACTGCTCTAGGCACAGGAGATCTAGCAGTGAACAAAAGATTTATGACCCTTCTTTCAAAAAACATACATTCTAATGGGGGAGATGGAGAAGATATACATTAAACATGTAAAAGAATATTAAGCCTACTTTATTTACTAATAAGTACCTTCAAACAAATAAAGTAAAGTGGTAGGAGGAGACAGAGGTGGAGATGTGGGCGCTTTATTTGGGGTAGTTTGAGAAGGCATCTTTAGGGCAGACAATGCTTCAAATAGAGAAATTGCACATGAAGAGGTACTGAGAGATTAACATATTTACCTCTTTTCAGAGAGAAAAAGAAGGTAAAAAGTGTAGGGAGATGCAGTTGGAGAAGGAAATGGTGCCAAAATCATTAGGCAAGGGAGCTACATAATTTAATTCATATTTTAGAAAGTGCTGTGTAGGGGATGAATTGTAAGGGACAAGCACGGGGTCGGGGGACCCATTAGGACCTGTATTTGTAGTGCAGACTGGTGATGATTTGACCTGGCATTTGGTTTTGGAAGCAGAGTTGATAAGAAATGGTAGGTACAGTAGAACATATTAATGGCTGGGGTACGGGATGGAAGCAAAAGAGAGAAATCAAGAATGGCTTCTAGATTTTTGACCTGAGCAACTGGGTGGAGGGTGGTTCTTTTTCACTCCCCACTTATTAGGCTATGAAATGGCTAGAAAGGGCTTGAGATTGTATTTAGATGGAGGTGTTCTATAAAACATTCTGCTTTGGCCATATTATGTTAACATGCCTAGTACATGCTCAAGAGAAAATATTGTGGAAGCTGTTAAAATAGAAATCTGGAATTTAGGGGATAGGGCTGAAGTTGAAGTATGAATTGAAAAGTCACCAGCATATGGACGGCAGTTGAAGAGATAACTGTTGTATGGCCCACTGGATGAAAGAGCCCTGAGAAAATGGTCTTTCAGCCTCATGGCTTCTAACCAAGATTAATGCAGAACAGGACTCAGGATTCAGGAGTTAAGATGAGGGAACACATATTAGGGAACTGGTTTTTATAACTCCAGGAAACTGGCAGAATCATTCTTAGGTAGCAGGCCTTTGAACTGCTGGTACATATATAAACAGGATAAAGTTGTGGGCTTTCTTTGATAAAGCAAAGGGTAGTTGCTCGCTTGCATATACAGAAAAAGTTAATCTTTCTTGTGCGTTTCTATTGAAAATGACATCAAGTGGGTGCATAGAAATGTTAGACTCACCCAGAAGAAGGTAAATCTCTGCTAGTATTTAACTTCTAAACTACCATAGGCTTTGAAATAAAGATGGTGCAATAGTATTCTTTAGGTGCAATGGCAACTACTAGGCAAAGGAGACAAGGAGACTTAGGTTCAAATTCCCGTTCTCCCATTTCCTAGCTTAGGCAGATAATTTAGCCAGTTTCCTCGTCTGTAAAATGGGATATCTAATTTGTTGTTGGAAAGATTTAAGTATATGATCTTCACTATCTGGCAGCTAGAAGTCTCCTGATAAGTACTTTAATGATATTTGTTATTTTTAAAAATGTGAGGTGCACATTAGATCCTGAGATCAACTTATAGGAATGGCAGGTCTTATCATAGAATGACTGCTTAAGTGAATAACTAACACCATAATACCAGATTTTTTTCTCTCTTCTCTAATTTTGAGCTGATTCTATGATACCTATCAGCTACCACTCAGCTAGAGTATTCTGAAGCAGTACCATTTGGCAGCCTGAACCAGAGGTCCAAAGAAATGAATAAAGCCCCTCAATGAGTAAAGAGAAGCCAGGAAACATATTTGGCTGAGTTAATCATGTGTTTTGGGCCCATTGGCTTCCTTTCTCTGATCTAGAGTTTCCTCATCTTTAAAATGATGACAGCTATGCCTACACCTTCATAAAATTTCTAAAGCACCAAGCACAGTTAAAAAAATTAAAAATCCCTCCTTGTCTCCTCTCCCTACCCTTTCAAAAACTGAATCCATGCATAACAGCTGTAAATGACAAAATACTAGAAAAATATTGAGCCTTTCACATCTGCCCTGTCTCTGCTTCTGTCTCCCACCCAAACACTATGAATTAAAGCAAGTTCTTTGTTGGCATTTGGTCCTGTGAAAAGACTCAGAGACACTGGTGTGGGCTTCTTCCCTTGCTCTGTCTGGCTTGCTTGGCTGAACCTTTCTTACTTTCCTTGTGCAGCTCAGAACTAAATGAATAATTAAACTCTTAAGCCGAGTAACTGATTTTCAGCAAGGGAATTTCTCATGTGAACTATGAGTGAATTTAGTTGAAGTGGGTACTGCGTGCAAATCTATTATTTTATGGAGAGTAGAGGTTTCTACAAACCCTATAAATATTGCTTTTTGAATGAACAGTATATTCCAGTAGGTAGAAGGTTACCTTAATAGCCTAAGTAGAATGACTTCCAGATTGGTCTCAGGGGCCCACTCAGCCTCAAAGCCCCTAAGCTCTGGAGGGGTTCCTTGGGCAATAGCTATACCTCTAAATACACAATGAACATTGACTGCTAGGTAGGCTGTTACATAAAGGTAAAAGGAGATGACAGTTGCTACATGGCCTGATTTTTTTTTTTTTTTTTTTTGAAGACTGCTAGAAAGAATTGTGCTTGCAAGTATCATTTCAATTGCATTGTGTGAAATTTCCCTATTACAATTCATTGTTTTTGTTTTTAAATGTTTGCCATTTGAGAAATCCCTTACAATTTACGTTTTCCCAAGTACCTGACACATTAATCTGCCATCACCCCTTAAGATCTCAAAGAAAACTGAGGTAGGAGGGGAAAAGGTAAAAAATAAGTTTGTTTTACTAAGCAGAGTACCTAGACTCCGGTGCTGGGAAAAGCCTAGTTACCATGTTATGTGAGAACAAGCATAGAGGATACTGAGGTGGTGCCAACTACAGATTTTCCTACTTTGTGGTTTGATCTTTGGTGCAAAATATGAATAGCATCCCAACCAAGCCAATGTGTGGATAAACAAAAGAAGTGGCTTAGTTTGTATCAGAGGACCTCACTCTCTCTACAACAGGCAAATGTACAATAAACTTGAGATGTCATCACTGTGCTTCTGTCTGCCTATGGTTGAGATGTATATGGAAATAGCTTGTGACCTTCAAATGTGGCCATCAAGAAGATTCATGAGTGAGGATAGCTATTTAATTAGGGGCAGGCACAAGAAAAATATTAAGTAACTATTATTCATTAAGTAGTTATAAATGAATATAAATAAGAAAAGCCATATAATAGGTTATACAGAAATGTGTGTTTATGTATGTCTGGGATTATTTTAGATGTCAGGTAATGTTAACAAACATTACCCTCAAAGCAAAATTCCAGAGACAAAGGTTTGGTGATAAAGGAAAGGAGTCTTTAATCAAAGGCAGTCATAAGCCTATCAAGTCATAACTTTAATCACTTACACCTATCAATTAAGGCTAAACACTAACACCTGGGTTCTCCTAGCATTCTCCATGTCAGTTTTAATTATCTTATTTCTACTGGGTTAGTTTACAAACTAAAACAACATAAGATACAAAAGCTACAAAATTTTGGAAGGATGGCAGGCTTCTTCCTCTGAGCTCATCTTCTCTAGAACACCCAAAGAAGAATAATCCTGCCACACTCTGCCAGGCCAGCTTGATGCTAGGCTGCACCCAGAGTTCCTGCCCATCCAAAGTACAGTCTGTTGGGGAATGCAGGCAGCTGCAGCACAATCATTCAGGCATCCTCAAGGAAAAAGAGCCTGAGAGTGAGCTTGAGAGTGAGCTTGGGAGCAAGCCTGAGAGCCCAAGCCAGAGCCAGAGTTGAAGAGAGTCAGCTCAGGAATCAGAAAAGCTTGAGAGCCAAAGAGCCAGCCCTCTTTTAATTCCCATTGGCTCTGGAGGCATTCAGCTCACCCAATACCATCCTAGACTGTTTTTCACCTCCTCAGCAAGCTCTTCCTATGGCCCCTTCTACTTCTCCCCAGTGACCTTAATCAGTTTTCTCTCTATCGGTAACATTAATGGAAAACATAATCTAAGATAACATGGTGAATTCTAATATGGAACAGAAGTACCAAGTTTTCATTTTCATCCTTGGTTTTTCCAGTTTTCCAGTTTATGTTTGAAGACAAAAATAACATCTTTTACAAATGTCTCATGATAAAATATCCTTAAATGGTGTCTGCTTGCTTTAGAAAAATTTCTTTAAAAATTAGATCTTGTTTTCCAGATGCTTTCTTGTTCTACAAGCTTATCTTCCATTATTTCCCAGAGTGCATATTCTGTGTTAGTAGGTCACTCTCACTGGCCTGATTTCAATACATATATTCCTGACTGCTCGAATTTTTTATGATTTCTCCTTGTTTAAGAACTATTTCCCCTTAATCTTAACACATCAAATCCAGTTTATCATTCATGACACAACTCAGCTTCTTTCTCCATGAATTTTTGTCTGACTCCTCCAAGACTATGTTTGAAACCTTAAGCAGGGGTTGGCAAACTTTTCTCAAAGAGTCAGACTAAATATTTTAGACTTGTGGGCCACACAGACTCTTTTGCAACTACTCAACTCAGCGATTATAACACAAAGGCAGCTGTAGATAGTACATTAAGGAATGATCATAGCTTGGTTCCAATAAAACTTTACTCATAAACACTGACATATAAGGTGGGAGCAGTACTGGCTTGGTGGGCATGTGACCTGTGATGTCATTCAGAGTCCTGCACTTAGAAGGGCCTCATGCTTACATTAACACCCTGCTGTTATCATGGCATTCTTAATACTTTTTGAACAAGAGGCCCCACATATTTATTTTTCAGTAACCCATAGGTAGTTGATTCTGGTTGGGAGTACATATTCTATGAAGTGTAAAGAGCTACTAAAAGCAGTAGAATTAAGATAGTGTGGTTTTAGTACAGGGTTAGATAAATAGTTGGACTTCACAATTCTAAGAGCAGAATAGAATTCTGAAATGACTTATGCTTATACGGTCCCTTGATAAAGGTGGAAAAAGACTCTAATAGGGTATTTATTTGGAAAAAAATGAAACTGGATCTCTCACTCAAACTCAGATACTGGTTAGCATGGATTATAGAACTAAATGTTGCAGGTAAAACAAAAACAATTTTAGGAGATCATATAGGAGCTTTTTCATCCTAGGTTAGGTAAAAGTTAAGACAAAAAAAGGGAAAGATTTATAAATTTGACCGTAAAAAAATTGAAAACTTCTTTTCAAAATCCTAAAATAGAGAGAGGGAGGAAGGAAGGGCAAGAAGAAAGAAGAAAACAATTTTTAAAAATAAACTTCATACACTGTTGATGGGGATGTAAATTGGTATAAATATTTTAGAAACAGTCAACATTGTCAGTGAACTTGATCACATTCATACCAATGACCCAGCTGTTCTGCTTCTGGCATCTTTCTTAAAGCACTAAATGCTTATGTGCACCAAGACACATGTATAATAATGCTCTTTTCTTTACAGCAGTGCTTATAAAGGGACAAAACTTGAAATAATACAAATGTTCATCGATGGAGGAATAAATAAACTGTGATATAGTAATATGCTGGAATGTTAATTTAGCAATGAAAAATGAATGAACTATAGCTGCATTGAACATGAATAACACTGAAAACAATGATGAGCAAGAGAAGCCAGACATCAATGAAGAAGTACTTATTAATTCCAATTACATAAAGTTCAAAAATTGACAAAATTAGGAGGTCTCTCAGAACAGGGGCTTAACTTCACTGCAGCCTCATTACCTACTTCTACAGAGAAATAGTCTCCTCCACCTCTCACTCTCCTAAAGTTCTGGCTCTTTTACTGCAGACAGTAAATTATCTACCCTATGGGAACTTTTGGGGTTGCCTGCTGGGTTCCACATTTCTTGATACCTTTGACAAACTTAGAATCTGCTACTTTTCTGACTCTCCTTCTCCCTGCCCCACCCTGTTGAGCTCTGATTATTTCATATCTCACTTAGTAAAATAATGCATACTATACTTCTACATATACATTTAGTGATAATTGATCTCTATGTATTCTCTATTCATCAAATATTTATTGAACACCAAATATTATTTTATTAAGCAAAAAAAAAAAAATACTTAACTATCTCTTCTTGTTGATCTTCCACTCTCCTGATGGAAAAATAAACAACAGGTAAGTTAATGACTATTATGAAGAAAATTATAACGAGGTGAAAGAGATAATAAGTTCTCTGGTAAAGGTGAATATTCAATTTAAATCAAGCAGTCTTCATTGTGATGGTCACAATTGAGTAGACTCAAAGGAGATGATCTGAGTAGATACCTGAGTGAAGAGGATTCTAGGCAGAGGACAATAATGTAAAGTTCCTGAGTTGGGTGCATGCTTTGTATATATGAAAAATGCTAAGGAGACCAAAGCACCAGGAATATAGAATTAAAGGGGAAGTTGGTAGAGGAAATCAGAGGTAATGGCAAAGGGGAGAAGTGAGGAGGTAGACTCAAACAGAAAATGTGAAGCCTTTTCTCTTCTAAAGACAAATGATTATAGCCCATGCATTATATCCAAATATTATTTAAACTTCCCTCAGTGCAAAGTCAGACCTCTGGGGATTGTTCTAGTTATCTATTTCAGCATAACAAACCACTCCAAAATTTAGCGACTTAAAAGAATAGCAATCATTTATTGTGCCCATGAACCTAAAATTTTGGCAGGGCTCAGCAGGATAGCTGGGACAGCTCATACAAAGATAGAAATCTGCTTCTAGGATGGTTTGTATACATGGCTGGCAAGCTGATTGTGGTCACTGGTTCATCTGCAAGTGACCTCTCTGCTTCCTCACAGCATGGTATCTTGGTTTCAAAAGGAAGTATCCCAAGAGACTTGAGAAATGGAAGCTGCTACTGTCATTTACACTGTGCTCTATGGCTCAAATAATTACAGAGCCCAAGGGAGGGACTGTAGACTGCATTTATCAATAAGTGGCATGTCAAAGAATTTGGGGACCAAATTTCCACATGGGCAGAAGCAAATACAAAATATTAGAGATAGAGTAATGAATATGATAGTCTGGATGATGACAAGATTTAAAAAGGAATATCTGAAGCAGTCAGTAGAAATGCCATCATCTATAGTTTGTCTTAAAGCACAAGGAGGATGAGTTCATGCACAATTTCCTTGGTGCAGGGTACATCCACCTGTTCAATGATAATGTAAAGAAATGTATATGATTTTTCTGGTAACTGTAAAAGGTCCTGATTTTCTCAATACATTCAAGAAAAAATGTTCAGTTTCAGTGTTTGGATTAAACTGGATGAATGTAACCCAGTTTCGGGAAAAGCAAATACAAGATCTCTCAGTTTTAAAGGAACCTCCCTTTATATATGTCTAGTAGTCACAGCTGTGAAATTGTGCCATGACAAGAGGACTGATTGCACACTCAAAATCACCAGGGGCTACAAAATTAGTAAATAAATAAGCAGTTCAAAAATGCCTTAAAATACTTCCAATTTACAAAATTGCTCAAACTTGCGTAGTCTACATGTGGAGAAAAACTCAGACTATTAAGCTTTGATAGTCATGTTTCTGATATTGGATTGGCTTATAAAAATTGTAGAATGTCTTCAGGAACAGAACTGATTGTGAGTGATTCCAAAGTCTGTTTGATCTTTAGTTTATATTACCACAAGAAAGGAAAGAAAAGGGGAGGAATTACCTTTCCCTGATGTCAGGCACTGGACTGAATGCTTTTGATCTGTGACCTCATTTATTTCTCAAACAACCCTCTATGGCAGATATTATCAACCTTACTTTTAGAGTTGAACAAATAAAGGCTCAGGGAAACTAAGCAACTTGCCCCAATGACACAATGTAGTTTTCACAGAATTTGAACCCATGGTTGTTTAACTACAAAGTTCTTGCTCATTTCAACATATAAACTGTCTCTAGAATTAGAAGGCCATTCACACCAAGAGCTTGAGAACGTGAGAAACAAGATGGCGGAGGAGTAAGTGGAAGCTACACTAACTTCCTCCCAGAACTAGTCTGGATTTACAACGTAATTTTGGAGAAATCATCTGGAATAACCAACCAAACACCAGCTGGAGAGAAGTCTTATAACCACGGAGAGACAGAAAAGGCCGCTACATCACAACGTGACCGGTAGGGAGTGCGGAGACGTGGAAGGGCTGGCTGGGCTCACACGGGTGGCAGCTGAAGGGGCTGAGAAACAGCTCAGCAGCTGGTGATCCCCCCTGAGAAGGGCAGGGTCTAAACCCCCAGCTGAGCTTCCCAGCCTACAGCAACAGAGTGGAAAGTAAAATAGTATCCAGCTGAGAAAAGCGAAAAACCACAGGGTTTCTTGCCAGCAGGAGAGAAACAGCTGGAGAAAAAGAGCTCTTAAGCAGATCACATATGAAAATATTCTGCCCCCACTTACCTTGGGCACAAGCAGAGGGAAGACAGAGAGGACAGGAAATGCTTGGGGAGAGTTCAGTGTGGTGGCTTTGAGGGGAGAGCTGGGGAAGCGGCCGGCCGGGTCCCAGTGCTGACTCATCCCCAGTACTGCAGGCAGACCATTCCCGGCCAAGTGGGGTCAGCCTGAGGGGAAGCAAAGGCCCTGCCTACAGGAATTAAGTTGCCACACTCACGGTCCTTAAGCCTGACAGCTAATCACAGATTGAATAGATTAACAACTAAAGGAGACAGACAAAGGCAGTAGATCCCTGGAAGTCTCCAACAGGCTGCCTAGGCCCAGACTGGTACAGGATCTGACGCCACCAGGGGCAGATTCAGGAAGTGCAGATCATTCTAAGAAGCACCAACAAACAATAGGAGTCACAAAAATGGGGAGACAGAGAAACAACCCCCCATCGAAAGGAAAGGTAGAGTCCCCAGAAAGAGTGCTAAATGAAATAGAGGGGAGCAAACTATCAGATATGGAATTGAAAGCATGGATTATGGAGAAGCTCAATGAGCTCAGCAGAAACTACAAAGAACTCCAGAAAAACTACTTACTGAGAATTATACCAGCATCAAAAAGGACATGGAAGCGCTATCAATAAGAGCCAGGAGGAAATGAAGAATACGATCTCTGAATTGAAGAACACAGTAGAAGGAATTAAAAACAGGCTAGAGGAAGCAGAAGATCGAATCAGCGAGCTGGAGGACAATGTAGACAAAAACTCACAGACAGTGCAACGAAATGAAAAAAGACTGAAGAGGCTCTAAGACACCTGCAGGACATGAAACGTAATAATATCTGTATCATAGGAATTCCAGAAGGAGAAGATGAAGAGTAAGGAATAGAAAACCTCTTTGAAAAACTAATGACAGAAAACTTTCCTAACATGAAGAGAGAAAGAATCATGCAAGTCCAGGAAGCACAGAGGGTCCCAATGAAGATGAACCCCAACAGGCCCACTTCAAGACACATCATAATTAAAATGCCAACATTCAAAGACAAAGAGAGAATCCTAAAAGCAGCAAGAGAGAAACAACTAATAACATATAAGGGAGCTCCAATAAGGCTATCATCAGATTTCTCAGTAGAAACACTACAAGCCAGAAGGGAATGGCAAAATATATTCCAAGTAATGAAAAACAAAGGCCTACAACCAAGAATACTCTACCCAGCAAGGCTCTCATTCAAAATGGAAGGTGAAATAAGGAGTTCGCAAGACAAAAGAAGGCTAAAAGAATACATCTCCACCAAACCAGCATTGCAAGACATGCTAAAGGGTCTGCTTTAAGAAGATGAAGAAACAGAGAGAGACAGAGGAACACGAGTACAAAGGGAGAAAATGACAATGAATAAGTACTGAAAGAAAGAAGGAACTTCTACCATTTGCAACATGATTGGAACTAGAGAGAATTATGCTTAGTGAAATAAGACAGACAACAAAAGAAAATTACCTTATGCTATCACCTGTTACAGGAAACTAATGACCAACACAAACAAATGAGCAAAATTGAACCAGAGGTATGTAAACAAGGAATAAACTAACAGTAACAAAGGGGGAGATGTGAGGGAGAGAAGTGGTAAGAAGGGGAAGGGTCTAGTCAAAGAACATGTATAAATGACCCATGGACATGGACAGCTGGGTGGGGACTGAATGTGGGAGAAGGGAGGGACAGGGTGCAGGGAAGCAAGAGGCGGGAAAAAGTGAGACAACTGTAATGGAAAAACAAACAAAAATTTTTAGTGGGGGGAAAAATAAAAATATAAAGAATAGAAATGCAAGTTCAGTGAATATTAGAAGGACAAGGATTTTCCTTCACACTGTACATTTTTCTCCCTATCTGATCCCTCCAGAATTTGGCATTCTAAAGAAGTAAGTAATGACCTAAGTTTCTTTGCATAAAACTAATAAGACCAGTTGTTAATAGAGGTTTTTTGTTGTTGTTTTTTAACTAAGACTTTGAATGGAATGTCATGCCTAAAGGAGACATGCTTGGGCTTTGGTTGTTACCAAAAAGCCCTGAGCAACTGGGACTGACTTTCAAAGGTAATAAAAGTCCACGAGATAAAAGGCCTGGTACCTTGGATGGATGAGCGGTCCATAGCAATCTTTCCAGGGAGGGAATGAAGGTTGTTTTTCTGAAAGATGGCTAGAAGGGACCTTAAGGCACAATGGAAAACCAGGAGGACCTGGAAAAGATACGTGTTTACAGGCAAGGCTGAATGCCAGGTATGTGGATCTGCTTCTGTGCCTTGAAGGGCAGACTGAAGGTCACCCTAAATGTTCCTTGCGTACGTTCCAGCAAAGCAGAACTAAAGATCATAAGTGAAATTTTCTGCTCTTGTTGTGTTTATGCAAATGAACAGGATAAATTAAAAATGGACTTAATGCAGTCCCTTTAATGACAAGGAGGGTAATCTTAGGGAGAAAATTGATGATTCAAAGAAGATCACAATGCCCAGTGGTAGACTATAAAGTAGTGCAGCTAACCATCTTTAAAGTTTCTTTTCATTTAAAATTTGTTTTCATTTGAAAGTTAAACTATGTCTGTGGCATTATCAAAGATGTTTAATTTACAGGCAAGAAGAATGTCAAATGCCTTGCAACTGGATGTCTTTCCGATAAGACAGTCCTACAGATTTAGAAACTTGTATGTGGGATATGTTACATAAATTAACATGTGTTTTCTGTTTTCAAAGGGCATAAGCCTACCATCTCATTACCTGAGTGATTATCTGTACGTATAGGCCTCGCTTAATCCTGTCTGCATTACTGCCTCCTGAGACTCAATGGTTTGGCTGAACTAAGTGGCTGGGTTGGTGAAGAACGGGATGGTCTGTGGGCTTCACTTTAAAACTGGTTTCTCTTTTCTATCCTAATGGCTTGGACAGAAAGAGCCCAGAGGCCTGAGAGGGGGGAAACCTAAAATATTTCCCTCAGTCCAAACTAAGTATAATGGGCAAAAGTGTTTTGGACAGGTGAGAGGTACCTGGCATACCTTCCTCCAAAGAAGCCCTTCTTTTCCCTAATGTGGGACATTGAAAAATAGATACCTGTCTTTTGTCATCTAGTGGTTACGGATTGAATGATGTCCTTTAACCCTGTTGTCCCCAGAATACAACAAGGATGCCAGCCTGTTAAACCAAGCATGCCATTGTCCAGAGACAGCCAACCAACCTGGAGTCTGCACAATCCTTCCCCTTGTGGGAAGGCCACCCTCCCCTCCACACCCCCACTCTTATTAGAGATTTCTTGACCCAAGGGTAGGTAAGACGACGACCATGTCCAGCTTGAAGCAGCTAAAGGAGCTTGAGACCTTCGTCCATTGTCCTTTATAAGATTGTAAAGGGTCTTAAGTCTGAGAGGGAGGGATTGTTATTTTTTATTGTTAAAATATTTAACTAATTAATTAATTATTTTAAAGAAAGAAGAAGAAGAATATATGAAAGGGTGAGGCAGGAGAGCTTGTATGTACGACCCATGGGCATGGACTTGGGGAGGGGATTGTTGGGGAAGGGGAGTGCTGGGTGGAGGGGAGCAAAGGGAAAAAAATTGAAACTATTATAACAATATAATCAATAAAATATACTTTAAAAAAAGAAAAAGAGCTTGAGAACGTGGTGGTATTCCAAAGAAGAATTAAAGGAAGAATTTTGAAGTATCTAAAATATTGCCTTCTAAAGATTAAATATATTTTTTACTTTGCTTGCTTTTTAAGATCATAAACACTTTGTACTTATACTGTACAAAAAAAAAGTATATAAGAATGAGTTGACATTGATATATTTCCATTATCTTTGAGAAAAGCACAAACTCATGCTTTGAGTGGGCACACTTTAGCTGCAATGGCTTGATCAACAGGTATGCTGTAGTCTCCACAGCAAAAATAGGCCAATGGTGGGGTGGGGGTGGGGGGTAGAAAAGGAAGCAAGAATAGGAAGCTGCAAAGATCATGGACTGGGTGAAATAATCTAATTTCAGTGCTGACCTTTGAGAGAAGAAGCCAACAGTCCACTATTGTCTCAAAAGGACCCTGGTGACCTGGAGATGATACAGGCTGGTGTCATCAGTTATCCAGATGGAAAGACATCGAGGCATTGGCCATGTTCTGCCAAGTTGGGAACAGCATTATGATTGAGTGTTGTCAGTTATTGGGAGAGAGAACCAAGCCACTGGATAGGGTTAAGGGACAGAGTCCAGTCTTTTCTACTCTGTCAAAAGATAGGAAGGAAACCAAAGACTCAAACACATGGGCTGAAGTTTTTAGGGCCAAAGTCTACTTCTAGAGGAAAACTGGAGTGTTAAACCAGAAACTTAAGGCAGAAGCCCAGGCACACAAATTTGGAACACAGCAGCCTCAGGAAAAGGCTGTGTGTAATAGGATAAAAGAGTGCCGAGTGCTGAGTGCCCAGTGCAGGCTCGTAACTACTACACAATTAAGTACAGAATGCAATGGCTGGTCCGTCTGAGGTCAAAGAATACTCTACCTCCCCTGTTTAGGATTAATTCATGAGTTTCAAACATAAGATCCTATAGTGAAGATGATAGTAACAACTGAATGGGCACAGCAGTAAATATTTTATTCAATTATTCCTTCATGTTTTTATTTATTAAATAATATTTATTCCAGGACTTTCTGTGTACAGGTACATTGAATTTCATTATTTTATAACATTTTAAAATTTAGACTAGCAGACATTACAAAAAGTTGCTTGTGTAAACCATGCATGATTATTCTATCTCATACATATTTCTCATCAATCACAATGGTATAATCAGGAAGTAGCTATTATGCAATAATCCCTTTATCTGATTAAGATATTATACCCATTATAATAGTTTTATTCATCAATAGTCCCTGGCTGGTTTGGCTCAGTGGATTGAGCATCGGCCTGCGAGCTAAGTGTCGCTGGTTCGATCTTCCAGTCAGGGCACATCAGAGAAGGAAAACTCTGACTCCAAAAAACCTCCGCTGCCTTGCGGCATACCTCTTCTGGGGAAAGGCTAAGGGAGTAAACCCCGACAGAAAATCCGGAGCCGGAGTCCCTAAGGCGGTTTGACGTTGTAGTCAACACCGGCAACTCCTGCGGCGCACCTGAAGCCAAGCTGTATTGACTCCGTCTTTCCCTTGGACCCTTCAGCTGCGAAGAGAGGGGGGGTCTGCTGCATGGGCAACAGCAGACCCTCCATATCACCCTGCCCAGGCTCTGTAGCTTCAGCTTCACTGGAGAGGACACTCCAGCGTCATCGCAAGATGTCGATTCAACACGGGAGGAGACAGATACCGTGTCACTCCCGAGTCGGACTGCACAGCCATTCTCGGCGGTGCAGATAGACTCTTAAGAAGCTACACCATCGTCTCTCGAGATGGACGGCTGCCGACGATTCATCAATAATTCTTTATCTCTCCTGTATTTTCATTTTTATTTTTAATGAAGAGGTTTGTTTCTTTTTTAAAAATTTTATTTATTTATTTTTAGAGAGAGGGGAAGGGAGGGAGAAAGAGAGGGAGAGAAACATCAATATGCAAGAGATATATCAATGGGTTGCTTCTCACAGGCCACCAATCAGGGACCTGGCCCGCAACCCAGCCACATGCCCTGACTGGGAATTGAGCCAGCAACTTTTTAGTTCTCAGGCTGGCACTCAATTCACTGAGCCACACCAGCCAGGGCTCCCCTGTATTTTCAATCTTTTCCTTAAAATTCTCCTTTTTTCCTAAGCATTAAAAGAAGTTCAAGTGTCTATGAAATTTTTAAAAAATCCTCCTTTGATCCTTATCAAACATTAAACTAATGCCCAGTATTTACTGGACACAGTTCTAAATGTTTTATATACAGCACTCATAGCAACCATATGACGTAGGCAATGTTATATCTATATTTCATTGATAAATGAATTGTTCAAGATCACACAGAGAGTGGGAGGTTGAGCAGGGATTTAAATCCAAGCAACCTGGCTCTGAGCTCTGTGCCCCTTTCCCTTGTCGTGTCCTCTCCTGGATCCATCCTACTTCTCTTCCTTTCTCAGTCACTTTTCATTAAGGCTTGTTCACTATATCACATTTCCCTTCCTACTTGTTTTGGATCCAATGTATGCTCTTCTCCAGCTTTGTTTGGACCCCACTGCTTCCCTGGTCCCAGGCCGCTTGCTTGGCTCTTGGAGAATTTCCACATCCTCAGCTGTCTCCTTGGCCCCTCTCTATTGTAGACTCCCTGAATACAAGGGCCATTCCCTGGTATGGCCTCAGTCACACCTTCTTAGAAGAGAGACACCGTTGTTCCAGTGCCAAGGTCTGAGCTGCCTGGATGCACAAAGCCTCAGGCTCCTTCCCCCACTTAGATTCAGATGCAGAGCTGTCCCATAGGGTTGTGTGGCATAATGTGGCAGAAAGGGGAAGTTAACTCCCCATAAGGTAAACTTTGACCAATGAGATAGGAGATGGGTGGCAGGGCAGAAGGGGATCTACCAGATACATTCCTCTTTCATTTTTTGTCTGTTGGACTGCTCCGCCACGTGGGTGGCTCTGTACTGTCTATACAGATGCCAAGCAACTGACTGGATTTTCTCAACAGTCTGTAGATGGCTCATAGTGTACATCTTTGTATTTGCTTGTCCTCAAGCCTGCTTCCTGCTCCTTTTTTCTCACATTGCTACCTTGGGATTGCACCTCTGCTGAAGCATTAGCCTTGCGTTCTGTTTTCTATGGGTCACCAAGACACTAGTTTTCTTCCATTGCAAGGCTTATATCCCACACCGGTACTCATACTGTTGTCACTGAGATTACCAGGGATCTTCTTATTGCTAAATTGAATGACCATTTTTCAGTCTCTATATTGTTCAAACTCTCCATTGCATTTAACCCTTTTGATCATTTTTCCTCCTACCCAGTACTTCATGATAATTTGATCCCCTGTTCTCTTCTCACCTAGTCAATGCCGCCTTTAATGTCATTCGTGTGTTCCCTTTCCTTAACCCCATGTCAAATGTTAGGGTTATGCAGGATTCTTATTCTGGTCCTTTCTTTCACTCTGCATTAGCTATTTATTTCATCTACTGTCATGGTTTCAACTATCCATAGTTTAACACAGTCCAAGTATGTTTGCTTAGCACAGGAATTCCTTCTGAACTCCAGACCCGGGATTTCTGTCCCCATTTGAATATTCTACAAACACAAGCCACTTTTGTGTAAATCTAAAAGCACACCCTCAAGTCTCTAACTGTGTTAGACATCTTTCATTTATATTTCAAAATCCATTATCTACTCCTGAGCACCTAGCTTTCCTGTCTGGAAAGTGGACCTATGTGGAACATCATAACTTCTTTCTTGTTGTCCAGTGTCCGGCCGAGTCCAGGCATTTGGCAAGCACGGGGGAGCATGAAGGGGAGGAAAGAGTCAGTGTAAGCTGGCTGCATTCCTTGATACAGGGTCACAGCTCTTGTTAGGCAGCCCTCTTTGCACAAGTCTTTTGGACTTTTATCAATATGCTATAGATGCATCACATTATATAGTAATTATTAGCTAGCTTCTCCATCTCTTTAACAAAACTCTTTTTGAGTAGGTATCTCGTCTTCTGCATTTCCTGTTCCATAATGACTATCTTAGTTCTTTACAGAAAAAAGTATATTTTCAATAAATGCATAAGAAGTGAATATGTGCTCAAATCTATGTCAAAAGGAAAAAGGAGACAGAATAATAAGATTTTTCCCTACTCTCAAGAATTTGACTATTTGGGCAGCTAAGACTAGCATGTGGAAACAATTAATTAATTAGGAATTAATAAAAGGCCAATTTCTTCAACAAATCAAGAAACTGAATTCTTAGAATGTAGGGCTTTTTATGCTCTCAGGGGTCAGCAGGATTTTATAAACTGAGAAAAAGAGTATTAGGTCTTAGAGACTTAACTTCCACATCAGCTTGCAAATAAGTCTTATACAACAGAAACTTAAAACAAAAGTCTCCAAAAAAGAAACAACAATAGCAGCAAACAAAACAAAACATTATCGACCTTTCCTCTTTCCAGTGCCTGCATTGTTACTTAAAAATAAGTGAAATTGACATTCTTTGGTATTCATTCTAAGCAAGGAGATGACTGGCTATTTCCAAGGTTGACTTAAATGTCACTCTGAGTTCTCTCTGCAGGTACTGAACTAGCCTGACCTACAGCTTTGGTTTTAAAAGATTATGGAAGTTGGGAGGTGTGAGGCTGTGTGTGTGTGTGTGTGTGTGTGTGTGTGTGTGTAGGGTAGACAGAGGGAAACTGCAGGCTGTATTCCAGAACTATCAAAATTGGAACTAGAAATCCCACCAATGCAGAGTTTTTGTGTTTTAGTGTGTTGTAAACCATGTTGCCACTTAACATTAGCCCTGTGATATAGCTTTGGCACATATTGTTTTCTACAAGAACCAAAGAATTGTACCTGTCAATATAGTTGGAGAGCACTTGTTTTAGGGTACAATAACCCCTCCTCCTCAAAACTGTCATTGATATATTCATTAGGACAAATGAGTATGTCACACACACACTATCTTTCTATTTTAATTGTACAATTCTGTGCCTCTAAACTCACCAGGGTTTCTTATTTAGTCCTGCTGTTTCTGATAACTCATCAGTGAGGTGAAATACGTAAACATTCAGAAAATGAAGTAATACTCATTATACTAATTTTGGGTACAGCCCAAGATACAATGTAAACACACATTAAAGGAGGATAATAGAAGCCTTTCTTAATACAGTACTTGTATTAATATCACTGAACAGTCAGATATGTTCTGTTTGCCTTAACCTTCTCCCAACTTTCCAGCCATAGGCGCCTCAAACTTGCATCTAATTCACTGAATGCCTCAATATCCTCATGTATGTACCTTCTGATGGTAGCACCTTAACATATATACACCACCTTTAGACTGGAAGATCCACAAACATTATTTCCAAAAGGTCCAAGTCCCCCATTAAGATCGTATATCATAATGACTGGTTGACGGAGTCCAGTTGTAAAAATGTTGCCCCTGTGGACTTTATAATCATCAGTATTAAAGACAGAGGAACTGAGATGGGGGTAATTACTAGCACTTGGGGCATAGTAAATTAGCATAGAGGTGTGAACATGCTTGTAAGATGATTTTAAATTTGAGTAATTTAAAGAATAGAGTCAATGTATGATTAGATGCTTCAGACAGGAAGTTAATCTATTTTTGGATTTACAAAGGAATATCTATTGCAGATAGATAATGTTGACTTAAAAATTGGTCTCAGATTCACACTATGAAGGCTTGGGTATCCAGGATGTACTCCAGGATGTTATTTTACAGGTAACCCTTTAGTGCATTTCTTCTACTTCTCCTACTTCAGCCTACTGACTACACCAGAGTTGTTCAGGTTCTTGTTACATCTATTTTCTACACACATCGATCTTGACAGAATTTTGTTTTGATAAGTGGTACTTCAATCGTGGTACACTGGCTGCATTCCAGAACCATATTGTTGGCGATTTCATCTTGCCATTTAGTGTGAAGAATGTGACACCTCTCCTTCAAACACATTGCAGGTTTAATAGCACCAAGATTTGGATAACAAAATGCCAACAGTGAGTATCATTTTGGCATGTATTTGGTGTGTGTGTATGTGAGAGAGAGAGACAGAGAGAGAGAGAGAGAGAGAGAGAGACAGAGAGAGAGCATTGTAAAGGGCAGAGATTATAATATCTTTTAAAAGACAGAATAGCAATAATTTTAAAAATATACTCAGAATATATTTGATGACTAATAACACACTTTCTCATAAGACTGCAGACACATATTTCACTTTCAGGAACAGACACACTATTTTCTTTCAGCTATAGACAAAGAGTCTCTCAGGTAAGACAGTATTTTACCTTACAATCATACAACGTCAAGCCGGAGTCATTGTTCTAAAGGAACTAACCTTCTGCCACTTCAACAACCCTTAAGTGCTGACTGTTAACTCATTTTTCTTTTTCTTTGATGTGACTGTGGCAAAAAACAAATTCATAGAAGTAGAATTATCTGTGTTGGTGGGCAATTGGATAGCTGACCTTGAAAAAATTAATACCGAGTGGTAGTAGTCACTACAATCAGAGCTGTGCCAGAGTTGCAATTAGACACAGACTTTTTTCTGTTGTTAACTTATAATTATTTCAGATACAGAGGTTGCTTTTAATTTTTTTATATATACATTTTTAATATACTTTGTTTTTTAAGATTTTATTTATTTATTTTTAGAGAAAGGGTAAGGGAGGGAGAAAGAGAAGGAGAGAAACATCATTGTGTAGTTGCTTCTGGCACACCCCCAACTGGGGACCTGGCCTGCAACCCAGGCACATGCCCTGACTGGGAATTGAATCAGTGACCCTTTGGTTTGCAGGTCAGCACTCAATCCACTGAGCCACCACTGCCAGGACCCAGAGGTTGTTCTAAAGAGTGTTAGATTTGTTGTTGTTGTTTATACAAACATATATGATTTTAGTACTTTTAATAATGATATAAAGTTTTTAATATGTACAACCAAGAAATACATGTGTTCATTTGTGTCCATGTATGCATGTGTTTGTGTGTGTCTTTAATTCATAACGTGATTTCAATGAAGCTTAATGTGGAGAGAGTCCTTTCTAGTGACAAGTATTTGACTACTTCAGTATTTATTTCTGATTATTTTTGGAGTGCTTGATATAATTTTTCTGAGAGAATATGTTTATCTTTCTAATGCTGTTCATATGAAAAAAAAATAAATTTATACTTTTCTAACCCTTTGCCTTGTCTACTTCACATTTTTGACTAAACTCTTTTTGGCCATCCGCCACTCTCCCTACTCCCATGACATATAAATATGCTTCTCACCTTTTCCTCAGCCTCTGTATACTTATCTTTGCTCTAGTTATGATTTAAATGCTACATTCTCCTTTCCCCATAGATTTTATGTTTCTTCTTCTTTAAAAATTAGTGGGTCTCTACCATTCTGAATCACATGAATGAACATATGAATTTAGTTAAATTTTGGTCAATTCAATAAAATAGCCATCTAAGTGGACTATTATTTATACTTGATGGGTTAACTAAATTTACTTAATTGATAATTTGGCCATAGATCTTATATAATAACTATATCTGTATCTTATATTTTAAACATATTTGCATTTGTTAGATCATTCATTCACAGATTCAACTGGTCATTCAATCCACACTCATTACTGTATCAAGAACACAGAGCTAAGTATGACATGACCTTGCTATTGAAGAACTTAAACTCTAATGGCATGATGGTTTGAATGATAAGCTCTTATTGGCTAATAAGAGTAGTAATAATAGCTAATATTTATTGACCATTATTTATGTGGCTGGTACTGTACTAAGTGTTTTATATGCATTATCTCATTTTATATTTATGGCAAACTCATAAGACATGAATTACTTGGCTTTATTTTAAGATCTCTGAGGTCTAGAAAAATTGAGTAATCCCTGCTAAGTCACATAGTTAATGAGTTATAGAGCCAAGAATTGAATTAGGCAGTCTAGATCTTAGGAGTTCATCCTTAGTCATTTTATCCACATACCTTGGAGGACAGGCCAGGGTGGCAGGTGTGTAATTCTCTGCCACAACACTTATATATTTAGAGCCATCATGTATATCTTGCTCCTGAAAAAGGACCAGTAAATCCATAGGGCACTGAGTGCCAGAGATAGATAAGGCAATTTGAGGTTAATATTTCTAAATAATATTTCTAATATGTAGCCAATTAATAATATACTATTTTTTCTTCTGATTTTACATACATATCTTAATTTTTACTTTAATTGATATTTTAGAAATGTAAATTTTATTTTTACTATGAACCCAAATATTTAACCTTGATGTATACAGAGACAAAACAGTAATAAAAATTTGGTTTCTAGAAATATGGCATGGCTTATAGAAGTATTTTATAACTTTATCTGTAATGATAGAGATCCCATTCCCACAGTTTTTCTTTTTCTTTAGGAATTTTATCTTTGAACTCCTATAATTATATTGTAATAGTCAAATGGCAGATCATATTTTTATTTACTAGCAATGTGTATATGAATATGTGAATATATACATATAACAAAATATTATTAAAATATAATGAGGCATATTTTAGTTTTGTTCTTCTTAGGATGGTCTTAAGTGAGATTTTTTTTTCATTTAAAGAAAATATGAAGTATGAGTCCAGATTGGTCATAAATATTTGAAGAAGAAATTGTGTCCTTGGCAATTGCCTTTTTTTTCTTTAAGATAGTGCACATACACATACTCTAAGTAGCTGTTATGCTTAGAATAAACATTGTTTGAAAGGTTGAGAAAAATTTTCAGATATTTTGATACACAGGTGAGATAGGGCATCTGTGCATTTGACCTCTTAAATTTGAAAAGTTCAAAAATTATCTTATGGTTGTATATTTTTGTAGCTTTATCTTAGAAAAAAGAAGCTAGGTTTGATTAATATTCTGCTTTTTTAGTTTTCTTATCTATTGCATTTTCCTTCAGCTTTATGAGAGTCCTAATTAGACTATGAAATACAATTTAATATCAGAATGCACATGCATGAACAATGATAAACTCACTGTACTAGTCAATGGGGGCAGTAGACATCATTGAGTGAGCATGTGTACTGTGTGGCTGTCACATTCAAAATGACTGAGTGAGTAGAGCAATGGATCTGCATCAGATTTTTGTGTTAAACTTGACCATTCCTCTGCAGACACTATTTGGATGATTCAGAAGGCCACAAATATGGACAACTGGTGATTGGCAGCTTTATCACAATGTGCCTGCTCAGGCATCACCTTTTGTGCAGTTTTTTTGTGAAACATCAAAACACCCAGGAGACTGGGCCCTGCTACAGCCCAGATTTGGCACCCTGCAACTTCTGTTTTTTCCCAAAACTAAAATTATATTTGAAAGGGAAGAGATTTCATACTGCCAGTGAGATTCAGGAAAATACAATGGGGCAGCTGATGGTGATTGGGAGAACTGTGTCAGGCCCCAAGGTGCCTACATTGAAGGGGACTGAGGCATCATTGCCCTATGTACAATGTTTCTTATATCTTGTATCTTCAATAAATGTCTCTATTTTTCATAGAACATGGCTGGATACCTTCCGGACAGAGCATATATATCCAGCAAGTTAAAAAATGGAAAGGAGTTTAATAAATAGTGCCCAGATTCTCATAGAGCTGGGCATTAATGTAGTTGTGGAAATGAGGCTTATAAACAGAATTATTAGCAAGTAATTTGGTCTCTGAAATCTTTCGAAGGAACCCAATCTCCTAAATGCCTCAGTTTTTTTATCTGTAATACAGGGATCATAATTTAACCTTCCTGAGATGCCAAAATGATTAAATGAGATTATATGTAAAAACACTTCTGGATTAAGTAAATGCACATTTTCCCTTCTAGAGAAGGTGAATACTATCTCACAAATTATCCTCTTAGTAGATTTGATGCCTAATACAGTGTCAGGCAAAAGCCAGACACTAACTGAACGCTTGCTCCTGAATGATGTAGTATAAAGACTAGTTGCTTTAGAAATTCAGAAAAATTGAAAGATTAGTAAACCTGAAGCATCTAGGGAAAGATTTGTGGTCAAATTCAGACTTAAGTTGGCACTTGTAGGGAATACATTATTTTGAAAGGAGAAGGGGGGGAAAAAAGGGAATCCAGAAAGAAAATGAACCATAAACCAAAGATACAGAAATGATAGAGTATAAAACATTCTAAGAAGTCATATTTCGCATCCACATACAACAAAACATTTACAGATAAAATAACAAATTTTAGAATTAGCTCTAATTTAAAATGTCATGTGTGCAAAGAGAAATTTCTAAAGATTAAAGCTTCAAGTTTTCTTCTGGCTTATAACTACAGGTAAAAAACTTAAAATATTTTAGAATAACACTTCTGTCTTTAAAAGAGAAATGAGGAACTTCTGGCCAAGATGGAGGCCTAGACAGACATGCTGTGTCTCCCTCCACAACTAAAAAGGAATACAACTACCTCAAAACTAGAGACAACCAGAAGTTCCAGAAAATTGAACTGCATGGAAGTCCAACAAACAAAGATATGAAGAAGAAATACTCATCCAGACAAGTAGGAGGGGCAGAGCCGAGGCAGAGAGGACCCAGTGTGGTGGCAGCAGTGGTGGCAGCCGCAGGCTGCCTGAAAGTGCAGTCACACATTTTAAAAAGTCAAGAGGGACACCTAGGGAGCACTCCCAACCCCAGACCAGACCACACAGCTCACGGTCCCAGTGCCAGGGAAAATCAAGCCTCATTCCTTTTGACTGTGCAAACCAATGGGAGTTGGGCGGAGGAAGAAACAACTGGTCTCTCAGCAGAGTCCGCTTGTTTACAGGGCCCTCACAGTCCTAGAACATCCGCAGACCCACCCACTCTGGGAATGACAGCCAGGGCAACAGCTAGAGAGGCATCAGTCCCACACAAAGTGGGAGAACTTCCTGGAAAAGGGGCAAGTGCTGAGCAAGCGACATTATTCTCTCTCAGACCCCTCCCCCACATACAGCACCACAATATGGTGAAACAGGTTGCCCTGTACTGATGAGAAAACCTAAGGCTCTGTCCCTTACAATGTAACAGAAGTGACAGCTTACCTAAGGCACAGAGGCAAACAAACACAGCTACCTGTCAAGATGAGGAGACAGAGAAGTATGACCCAAAAGAGGGGACAGATCAAGGTTTCACTGGAAAAACTAAGTGTGAGGAGATAGCCAACCTAACAGATGCAGAGTTCAAAACACTGCTGATAAAGATGCTCACAGGCTTGATAGATATGCTTAACTATGGAAAATGCATAAGGGAAGAAGAAAAGGCTATGCTAAATGAAATGAAGGAAAATTCATACAAAACCAATGGTGAAGGGAACTAAACTGAGGTTCAAATCAATGATTTGGAACATAAAAGAAAAAAAAAGTTAACCACTACAGAATGAAGAAACAAGAATTGAAAAAAATGAGAAGAGGCTTAGGAACCTCTGGGACAACTTTAAACATGCCAATATCCGAATTATAGCAGTGCCAGAAGGAGAAGAGGAAGAGCAAGAATTTGAAAACTTAAGTGAGAAAATAATGAAGGAAACCTCCGCATATTTGGTGAATGAAATAGACATACAAGTCCAGGAAGCACAGAAAGTCCCAAACAAGCTAGACCCAAAGAGGACCACACCAAGACGCATCATAATTAAAACACTGAAGGTCAAAGATAAAGAGAGAATCTTAAGAGTAGCAAGAGAAAAGCAGAGAGTTATTTACAAAGGGGTGCCTATAAGACTATCAGTTGATTTCTCAAAAGAAACTTTGCAAACAAGAAGGTACTAAGTATTCAAGGTGATGAAAAGCAAGGACCTACGACCAATATTACTCTATCCAGAAAAGCTACCATTTAGAATGAAAGGACAGATGAAGTGCTTCCCAGGCAAGGTAAAGCTAAAGGAGCTCATCATCACCAAGCTATTATTATATGAAGTGTCAAAGGGAGTTACTTAGGAAAAAGAAGATCAAAATTATGAACATTAAAATGACAACAAACAACTATCAACAAATGAATCTAAAAAATAAGAACAAAATCCAATGAAGCAAACCAGAATAGGAAGAGAATCATAGGTATGGGGATCATTTGGAAGGTTATCAGCTGGGAGGGGGAAGAGGGAGAAATGGGGAAATGGTGCAGGAATTAAGAAGCATAATTGGTTGGTCCAAAATAGATAGGAGGAAGTTAAGAATAAAATAGGAAATGGTGAAGCCAAAGAATGTATATGCACGAGCCATGGACATGAACTAAGGGAGGTGGGATTGGTGGAGGGAAGGGGTGTACTGGGTAGAGTGGAGAAAAGGGGAAAACAATTGAAACTACTATGACAACATAATCAATAAAATGTACTTAAAAATAGAGAGAGAAATGAGAAGTTATACAAACCAGCATGCCTTATTTTTTTATTTGAAACCTTTGCTATGTATAATGATTATTGTTCAGAAGCATAAAATGGATTGGAAAACATTTTGTCTTTTTATTTCTTTAACTCAGAATTACTTCTTGCATAATTTTAGTTCTAAGTTAAATTTCTATGCCAGCTGACCGAGTTCATAATGGATGTAGTTAGGTTTTCATATTTGTAATCTAAAATAGAGGACTTCAGCCTCTATTCTATAATAGATATTCCATTTTCGTTCTTTTACTTGTAAATCCACAATTACATAGTTAAAATTTAATTTTAATAATAATTTTCAGCACAGAGATTTTTGGGCAGGAAAATAAGTGTGGCCATTTAAAATATGGTGGGAATACATGAATTGATTAATGGTCAAAGTAAAGTCAATAATGAACTTGAAACAGAACGAAAGAGTGTTCTTCTTTGATTGATTCAGAAGGCCTTTGATATTAACATTAGGTGACTTTATGGTCACTTGTTTTCTGAACCTGCTCTGTGTGGGTCTGACACAAATATTTTGCATGTCAAAAGTTGACTGAGATTTTCTCTATATATATTTTAGTGTCAAGGATAAACCCATCAATGAACAGAAAGCCTTTCTCAAATAATAGTGTATTTGTTTATTGGTCTCTGCTGTATGATTTGAGAGTATTAGATCACTAAAAAGATAATAAAAACCTAACTTTAGTCATGAAAATAAATAAAAGTCAACTGTGATCTATTATTTTATGTCTCAACCAATATTTTGTTGATAATGGCAGTTTAATAAAGTATTAGATTGAAAACTAAAGTGTCAAACTTGGTGTGTCCTATTAACATGATTATTGATGTACATTCAATATTCTTACATGCATATAAAATTTTATACAAAGTGCGCAATCATTGTTATAAAAAAATCTAGTGTTTCTTGCATAAATTTCCTTTTAATTCTTGGTAGACTCCATTGTCAGATGTTCAAAATGATTTTCTTTTTGAGAAGTACAGAAATGTGTAGAAAGATCACATCAGTTTCCTCTATCTTTATAATAACTATATCTTTTATGCATGTCATAGTTTTCTCTCATGGTGGAGAATAAAGATCACTGGACAATAAATTAAGAATGGAGGAGTTTGACTAGATCATATCTCAAGTTTTTCTGGTTGCAAAATTCTTTTTAAAATTACTCTTGATGTAACTCTGTGCAAGAGACAAGACAGATATTTTCTCCTATTTTGAAAACAAGAAACCTGACATTGAGAGAGGTTGTCACATAGAGGGCCTCTCATAACATTTGTATACTAAAATCTGACTTGGCTAATCTGCTATATTATCCCCCAGAATACTTTAATACTTATACCTGAGCTGTCATTAATAGTTTTCAACAAGATTTGAAAAGCTGCGTACTTCCTCACATGATTTATTAGATGCCTCTATAATTAACCAGGGGTGATTATATTAAGAGAAGATTTTGGTCTTTGTCTTGAAAAACCAATCACATTGAGGCAATGATAACTAAAGCGAAATGATGAGGCAATGAGAGCTCAAGTCGAAAATGTAGCCTTTGTCCCAGAAGCAGTAGGAATCTCTTTTACTTTACCTGACCAGAGAGGTGAGAGTAAACACCTATATTGGTGTTGATAAGCATGTAGCTGGACTAATGCATATGGGAGTGATTACATTTTATGCTTCCTTGTGTATATACGTGTAACACCTAGTACCTCTGAAGGAAAAGGGTAATCTTAATTTTTACCTTCCCTTGGGCTTGTTATTTTGATCTTGTCCTTAATTTTTAAAAATGTTCTATTTATAACTTTCTAACACTTCACAACTACTTTTATCAGTAAGCAGTGGTATAATGTAAGCTTTATGAAGGAAGGACTTTGTCTTTTTTGATCACCGATGTATTCCCGGTGCCTACATAGTACCTGGCACATAGTAGGTGCTCTATAAATATTTGTTAAATAAATGTGTGAACAATTATCTTCAAATCAATTCTCATTACAAAAAGAAAACAAACACATAAAGTAAAAAGTAAGTCCTAGTGTCTTTTATAACCTAGCGTACTGCGTAAACATTTGTGAGTAGAAGTAATATATCTGAGAGACCTCTTGCCTTTTTTTTTTACTGAGAGAAGTTATTCCTCCCTTAAAAAGAAATAAAAAGGATGTGCAATATGTGAAGCTGGGCTTCTCTGTTGTTGTTTCAACGTGTCACTCGGAGATTAGGGTATATAAAATAAGAAAGAAATAGAATTTACTCTAGGTAACCATAATGTGTTCCCCAGAAAGTTTTGTCTCTTCATTATTTTTCCCATTATTACATTGTTATACTGCTATAGTGTTTGCAGATTAGGCAAATGTAGAAATTACTTTTATTTTATTTTATTTTCCAGTTTCTCAGTTTACTGATTATTCTTTTCTCTCCCTTTCCTCCTCCAACCCTCACCCATGCTTTCTTTTCTCTGATTGTGTGCCTTCTCCATAAAATCAAAATGAATTTGATGTGAATGATGAAAAATATAACTAAGAGGGTGAGGGAGGGTCAGGTACCTGGGGACCTGAACTCGGGTCTCCATCTTTACACTGCAGCCTGTGTTTCTGGATTTACACAGGTGAAATGTTGACCTAGAAGTTCAGTGTATAGAACAAACTACTACAGCTTTAAGCTGTAGAGGTTTATCAAAAAAGAGCAGAAACAAAGGCAAGCAGATGGCTAAAGATGAAGGTCACATCAGATTGAGAAGTTTGTCAAAATGCGATGACATAGGTAATCTGTAAACTGTTATTGCGCCTAGCTGGAGGTGCTGAAAAACATTTTGAAATTACAAAAAACACTGGAGTCACCAGCACAGAGGCAGGAATGATAGCCTGGAGTGGTTCTGGTCTATGGATGAATGCCAGATGTGGAAAGCGACATATCTGGAATTAATGATATTAAACATGCTTTTCTTTTATGCTCAATAATAACTCTATTATGATTGATACAAACCGCAGACACTTTATCTAGTACAAATGGAATCGTCTGTCATTGACTATATTAAATCATCAATTTCTGCATGATGAGGATCGTTTAGGGTAACTAATCATCTGTCTCGTTCTGAAGTCTTTAAGGCTGATCAGATAACGTTTTGAATACTGCCTGAGCAACCATGACAATCTAACCCTTCCATGTAAGGATTGAGAGGGGCCCATTATGCCTTCAAAGCCTGTGGAAATATCACAGCTCTTTCTCTACATAATACCCTGCTGTAAATAAATCACTCTCCACCACAAACTTTATTGATCACAAGCACTTCCATGCTTGTGTCTAGTGAAGTCTCTACAGAATAAAATGCTGCTTTATATTTTGTCTTGTCAAAATATTAAACGGCTCTGTCAAGCGGAGTCAGGCTAGCCGTGATGGTGTAATTCTGCCGTAGCCCTTCTCATCCCCCCTTCTATCTCAGCTGCCAAGCTTACAAAGCGAGATTTCTTTTTTATAAACTTTCCAATTATAGTCTCGTAAGATTATGAAGCCTTAAGATAAAGTGTCCTAATTTAGAGTGGTGGAGTACTGAACTACTGGGGAAGCGACTGTTAGATAAAACAGTGTTTCTCAGAAGGAAAAAGATAACATGGCTTATTTATATACACAACTTTAATGGGCAATGGGGGGTAGGCTAGAAAAAAAAAACTTTAATTTTTGCTTTGCAAAAGGGAGTGTGGGGTGGAGTCTAAATTAATTTGCACTCAAGTGCTTATAATTTATAATCATAAAATAATGTGTTATGATCTAAACCAGCTTGGGGGGTGGGAATTGAGTTAACACCGAAGTTCATCATTAGCACAACAGATGTTTCCAAACAACACAGATAGGTTATCCAGTGACTAAGTGGTACCACATACTGTAATATGTTGGTGGCAACACCCAGAAACAACAAGCAGATAAAAAGTGTAATTTACTGCCTGCTAACGCTGGATTTCCTGGGCAGCATATGGTTTTAATGCAATCTGAAAGTAGTTTCATCCTTTGTCCCTTGTAAAGGGGCAGATTTTGCTTTCAATAAGGAATAGAAAGAGACTGAAATCACTTAGAGAAGAGTTTAAGATTTAGTGTACTGGGCCATTAGTGCTGCTTGGAGGACACTGGGTTTGATCTTTATTCCCTTTTGGAAGATCATTAACTCTTTTGGACATTTAGCAAATAACCTCTTCAATGCTTGGAAGAGTTTATATACCACCATAAGAGAGCATGTTGCTCCTGTCTTGCCTGTTTCCCAGCCAGATATTTATTGAAGCTTCTGTCTGGTCATTTTTAAAAAGAAGTTAAGCTGTAAGATGGATTGGTAATCCTAGACAGTGAATTTATTTTGGAGTCATAAAAATTGGATGCCACAAAAACTGAAAGCATTAGTTTAGCTCTGGACCTCTGTGTACACCTCCATTCCTGCCTAAGAGAAATTCGAATGAAGAGAGAATACATTTTAGCTTAGGGAAGGGGTTAAACCCCATCAAAGAAGAAAGTAAAGAGTTTTTTACTTTTTTGATGGTAATACATTGGAACCATCAAGCCCCTTAGCTTAATTCAAGGTCTAATTCATCTCTATGGCCCCCTCACAAATATTTTTTCAAGTACTATAGTGGGCAGTAAACCTCAAAGATAGTGGAATCCATCAGTTCTTTTTCTTTTATTTTTAAACAATAGGGAGGTCATTAAATGTTATTGAATTGTATAGTCTCCAAAGTAACTATAGTCACTTTGTTGTTGTTGGGAGTAAAATAAAATGTGCAAATGTATTGTTGCAAGCATTTTGCCTAAATTTGGAGCCACTTTACCCTTCTTCAGTAAACATTTACTAACTCTTTCCACACACTAGATAATCCCTGCCTCACTAGAAACAGCCCCTGACCTTGAGTGGCTCACTGTTTATTGAGAGAGATACACATGTAAACAAGTACAATAGTGCAGTATGAAAAAGCTAGGATATGGGTACCTACAACGTTAGCTATTTTTTTAACCATAAGACACGTGTTATTTACTTTTTTACATAGCAGTTTAATTAATATCTGTAGTTTATGATTGCTAACTTTTTTATAACTGTTTTTTAATTTTTTCTTCACTGATGTCATTTTCACCTGTTTCTGCCCATGAGTAAGGGCATGATGCAGGAGTGGTCATACAAGCTTCTGACTGCGATTCTACATTCAGAGACAGACAATAGTCACACAGTCAGGAAGAGTCGGTGCCTGATTTACACCCAGGCATGATGGCTCCCAAGCGCATGTTCCTAGCTGTAGGCTTACTCTCTTTCAATCTACCTGATGCAGAAGATGTACTGTGTGGGTGAAATACTGAAGGTAAAAAGAGACAAGCCAGCCTGCTGAGGTTCATTCCTGAGACTTTCCTAAGCTGGTATGACTGAGGCTGTCCAAGAGCTACCATTATGAAGAAAGGACCCACCAGAGAATAAAGCCAAATGCAGAAGAAAGAAATGCTGAAAGGTGGAGAAAGAGTGGGACACTGGAGAGAATGAATGAGCTGGTGGTTTCATTTGATCCAATGGGTCCATTCTTCAAATATCTGTCCCTAGATTTTAGTTATAAAAGCCAACAAGAAGTAGCTACTCTTGCTGAAGCAAGGTTCCTTTAAGTTTATCTACTAATTAATAATGTGCCTAAAGAAATAAATACATACCTTATTAAAGTCTCAATTGGGAGAATGTAAAGAAGCTCCTCTAAAACATCTCAGAGGATCCTTAAGTTTGATGGGTAGCAGAGGTGATAGAGAGAACGAGGCTTCAGGGGAAAGTTAGCATTCATGATTTTCAAAAGAGGACTTTAATTTTGTGCTAACCTGGGTATTGGGTCAAATATCTTTCTGTAATAAGGATCTAGCTAACAATTATATACTATAATTTCTATTAGAAGATTAAAAATCTATTATCTAAATATTTGTTTGTTTGTTTTTTATTTAGAAAACCAATTTCTCCCAGTTCCTGGGCATCCTCTGGTATGCACAGCAAACAGAAAAATTCTATAAATCGCTCTTCAGCATATGAAGATATCATTTAATATTTTGGGTGGAATGTCTTTTTAGCCACCAGGAAAGCAGTTATCATACCATACTTGAAAGTGTTAATGCTGTTTCCTTAAGTACCTAGCATACTCCTGGGGAGTAGCTTACACTGTGGGAGAATCTAGGTCAACGTGCATGACTGAAAATAGCTTAACAGTGAATTCAATATGAATTGAAAAAATAATGAGATGAGATTCTGGCCATGAGATACCCTGACTGGATTGATATTGGGTCTAAAAAAAATGAAGCATCCTAGGTTTTGGAATAGGTGTAGTGGTCAGCACAATTTTCTTTCCTGGCCCTGTTGAACTATTTTAAAGAAGCATTGGATGTTTAGATCCAAGTTTGGCCAAAGAGGCTGCCAAAAAGTCATAGAATTCTGCTCTATATAGAGGCCAGATGTCAGTTTGGAAGGAAAATGAAAACTTCTAGTTAACTGACACTGTATCTCTAGGCAATTGTAAGTTTTTGTTCAGTATTTCATTACTATCCCCTGAAGATATTACACTTCCTCATGTTAATAATTTGACTGTAAAAAGAAAAATTCAGACCTCTTACTGTTCTAAAATTTAGTAAACAGAGAGATTATGTAGGGAAGTGAACAGAACATCCTCTTTTATTTTGAGGGGAAAAGGCTTCAGATTGCTTTATTTGTCAAAATTTTAAATGGAAAATATTAACTGCTATCACATTCCTGGTTTTTATTATAAAATAATAGTTTATTGAAAACATAAATACATAAAGTAAGATCGTTTTCTTAAAAATAAATGTATATAAAATAATGTATATAAAATATAAATATATAAAATAATTTTTTTCACTAATACAAAGTATAATTAGGTGGTTGGCAATAATATCAACAATAAAGGCTGTTCTGTCATTATGCCAGCTAGGTAGTGTCTCTGAAAAGGAATTGTGTCTTATTTTTTATCATAATCCTAAGCTACTCAATTATTTACCAGTAAGAGTTAACAAATAACTGTTTAATGACTGGTCAACTTGCCAGATGCCACTGGTAGCTATTGTGTGATATACAAAGATATTTAAGACTTGGTTGCTATCTTCATGGATCTTTCAAGCTAATTGCATCATTGGAGGTGGTTTGTGAGTGAGTAGGGCAAGGAAGCAGAAATATATGAGGTCTGTGCAAAAAAAGGCCATCCATTGTTAATATAATGAGAACAGTTTGTGCAATACCAATGTAACTGGAGAACCAAGGACAGTGGACTGGAATGTGCATGTGTGAACAATGATGACTCACTGTATAGGTCAGTGCGGGTGGTCGATGCCATTGAGTGAGCACGTGTGCTGTGTGGCTGTCGCATTCAAAATGACTGAGTGAGTAGAGCAATGAATCTGCATCAAATTTTGCATTAAGCTTAAACATTCATCCACAGAAACTATTCAGATAACTCAGAAGGCTTTCAGGGACAATGCAGTGCAAATAGAAGTGCGGTACAAATGCACCACAGATGAGTAAAGAATCTGTTGAAAGTGATCCACATTCTGGAAAGCCTGAAACAAGCTGAACACCCGAGAGCATGGAACATGACTCAGCCCTCCTCCCCCGCCACAGCCCAGATTTTGTGCTCTATGACTTCTGATTTTTCCCAAAACTAAAATCACCTTTGAAAGGGAAGAGATTTCAGACTGTCAATGAGATTCAGGAAAATATGATGGGGCAGCTAATTATGATTTCAACAAAGGATTTTTTGCACAGTGTTTTGTATAATGGAAGAGACACTTGGAAAATTGTGTGAGGTCCCAAGGTGCCTTCTTTGAAGGGGACTGAAGGGTCATTGTCCTATTGTTACAGAGTCCCATCTGAGGTGCCAAATTGTTACAGAACCCCTGGGCTGTTCCACTTGAAAACAAACCCACGGGCTCTTTAGTTAGGGGTCCAATTGCCCGCCGCCAGGATTACAACTCTGAATATTATAGTTGAGTGAAAAGAAAATTGTTTATTTAACAGTTACACATATCCTTGCCTCCCCTCTACCGAACCTAGCCAGTTTTAGGGAGGTCAGAAACACCGTTTCCCTACTTCCTAGGCACAGTTCAGCTTTACCAGCACCTGCCAGTCATTCAATCCGATTGGGGAGGGGTGCCCTCCAGCTCTCAATGCAGGACCACCTGGATTCTCAGCCTCTTTGCAAACTGTCTTCTTTCTGTAAACCATGTGGATCTCCTCTTCTTCTCCAGAGCACCTCTGCGAACACCCACCAGCGAGGGAGACAGCCCCAGAGTGTGCCCCCCCTAAAGTGTTCGCAGTTGCCTATATATCCCCGACTGCGTCTTCTGACATAGTGGGTGTTGCCAATAGTTCTGACCATTCACAGAACCCCACGTAGGCTCTGTGTGCTTTCCATACCCTCCCCTGGTTCAAGACTCCTCCCATCCACCTGAGGCCTTGGAAGCATCCAAGCAATTTTACATAATGAAAGACACCAGCCATCAGCCTCAGGCATGTGGAGGCATTCTGAAAGCTGATTCCTTCTACCCATCCCCCAGCCACAAACTCCAGGGATTTTTGGACTCCCCTGTTTCTGTAACACTATATACAATATTTTTTGTGTCTTGTATCTTCTTCAGTAGATGTTTTTATTTTTCATATTATATGGCTGGATACCTTCTGGACAGACCTTGTATGCAATTAGTATAATGTAAGGTAAACTAAAGTGAATGTTAAATAGAGGCGCAAGTGTTGGGGACACCAAGGAGGAGGAGTTAATTTTACTAAGAGGCTCAAGTATGGCCTCATGAAAATAATATTTCTCTGAATATACAAGTAGAGTAGAGAATGTACAAATAGACTATGCATTTCAAATGGAAAGAACAGCATGATAAAAGGCATGGAAGCATAAATGTACTTGCTAACATTGAGGATACTGAATTCATTTTGTATATTGGAAATTTAGGAGTTGAGAAAGATTGAACTGGGTAGTGAAATATAGGGACTGTCTAGATTGTTGAGTTCTTAAATGGTAGTTTGAATATTTGTCTGTTGGCAGTGGGGAGGCATGGACAGGGAGTGAGTGACATGTTTTAGCTTGAAAATTTAGAAGATTAATGTTAACCAAATAATAATAGTTGGCTAACATTTACTGAGTGCTTAGCATGTGTCAAGCACTGTTCTACCTGTATAATGTATATTAACTCATTTAATCCTAACATAGTTCCATATGTAGTTTCATTATTAGCCTTCTTTTACAATGAGGCACAGTGAGGGTTAAGTGATTTGATAATAGTCATATAGCTAGGAAGGAACAGAGCCAGGTTTTTGTCCAGACGTGATGGCTTCAGAGTTCGTGCTCCTGACCACTATGCTACTGTCTCTAAGTATATCCAATACCGAGGATGCAGTGACTAAGTGCAATATTGAAGGTGGGAAGACCATTCAATAGGTCCAGAAGAAGGATGATGTAGACCTCAATGGGAAATTATCTGTGGGAAAAAAATTGAAAGATAAATTTGAGAAACACCTCCAAAGAAGAAGTAACCAATTTGGGCAATCAATTGGACATCAGAAGTGAATGAAAAAGAAATGAAAATGACTTCAAGTTTTCAAAATGGAAGAAGGTGATCAATGCCAATAGTGAAGATAAGAGCTGCAGGATGTACACGTTGGAAGGGGATTGATAATATGTTTGGTTGCTAATATGCTACATGTAAGGTTGCCTATGATTCATTTCTGTGGATATGTCAAGTAGACATTTGGATATAGAAGTCTGACACCCTGGAGAGGGATCAGGGCTGGACAAGGATTATAAAAGTTTGCAGTCATTCAACTGAAATTTATTGAGTACCCACCATCTCTTTCTAATTCTGTATATATATAGAGTGGTAAACAAGTAAACATAATCTCTACCTTCATGGAGTTCACCATAAAAGATAAATATTATTATACAAAGTAATATATAATTTAAATGGGTATTAGTTCCATGAAGAAGAAGTCAATGATAGAATTCGGCATTATAATAGGGATGTAATTAATTGTGAGAGACAGAAAAGCTTTCCTTAAAAATGTTTAATTTAAGGAGAAACATGGAAAATAAGAAGTTATTTGACTTAAGGACACAGGATATGTGTTCAGGCAGAGGGAAGAACATGTATGGAAATGCAAAGATAAGAGATAGCTGTGAGTATTCATGGACCTCAAGGAACATAGGGTGACTGCAGCTTAGAGAGTAAGAGGAAGACAAACTTGAATAAAATTGTAAAGGGAATCAGAAACCAGATCATAGAAGGCATTTTAAGCCATGTTGATGATTTTAAAATGTATCTTATGAATGTGGAAATTTACAGATGAATTTCAAGGAGAGAAGTGGCATGGTAAGAATTGCCTTTTACTGTGGATTCTAGGAGGTAGGGTAGACTATCAGGATCAAAAGAAAATGTAGTTTAATTATGCATTTATGTCAATAATACCAGTGAGAGATTATAGGGATTCAGTTGGTTAGGTGATAGTGGAGAAGGAGAGAAATGGAGGTAAAGTTGAAAGATTTGATAATGAATCATAGTTAAAAATAAGAGTGAAAGAGATATGAAAGATGACTTCTAGGGTTTTTTGTTTTGTTTTGTTTTGTTTTTAAGAATGATTGAGCAGACTGTTCTAAATCCCAACTAAGTTGATGGAGATGGGAACAATTAAGAATTGAAAGAGGTCAGTTTTTGAAAATATAAATTTAAGGTGTCTGTAACAATTTTAATTGGAGATAATATGTACGTAGCTTATCAGGCTTCTGGAACTCAAAGTGCAGGGTGTGAGCAGTTATGGAGATAGACATTTGGAAGTGCATAACAAGCAGAGGTTATTTAAAGCTGTGCCAATTGGTTAGATTGCTATGACAAGATGGAAATGTGAGAAGAGGAGGGATATCTGAAGCAAGACTGAGGAACATTAATGTTTAGAGATAGGGTACAAGGAAAATGATACCCGTTAAAGTGTACTTACAATTATGTTGAAGAGTATGAGGTAAACCACAACAATCAGGTGTCATGGAAGACAAGCCATGTAGATCAATATTTGTCATGTTTTTAATAAGTTAAGAAGGATGTTTGCAGAAGAATATCCATTAGATATAATACCATGGATATCAGAAGCGACTTTAATTAAAGCAGTTTTGATGTGGGGGGGCCCCAAGTCAGATCAGATTGAGTTGAAGAGTAAAAGGGCAATAAGGAAGTGGAGGAGACATGCAAATGGACAATGCTTTCCCGAAGCTTGACTGTATGAAAGACAAAATTATTAAAGCAGGGGTTGGAATGAAATGTGGAGAAAAAAGAAGGCTTATTATTGTTGTATTTTGTTTAATACAGGAACTGTTGTTTCTTGTTTCTTGTATCTTCTTCAATAAATTTCTCTATTTTTCATATTGAAATGTCTAGGGGAAGATTTAATAGGAAATGAGAGGTTAAACGAAGAGATGAAAGCAGATGGAACAAAGTTCTCGAGAAGGCTGAAGCTGATGGGGTCGGAAGTAAAATGAAGGAGTTGGCCTTTGCTCTTGAAAGAAGGTTACACATCTACGCTGTGATGGTGTGACACAGTGAGGACAGGGCCAATGCAGGGGGGCTCAGGATGTGGGGGATGGAAGGTGAAGGCCTGCTTGCCTTATAGCTTCTTTTTTCCTTTGAGATTTATGAAACAAGGCCACACACTGAAGTGATGAGATAGAAATGCAACTTTTGAGAGTAGATGAGGTAGTCTAAGTCTAGAAGGAATTGTGAAAGAAAAAATACTCTGAGATCAGGTA
The DNA here is from genome assembly GCF_987537825.1 of Furipterus horrens. Classification (NCBI taxonomy): domain Eukaryota; kingdom Metazoa; phylum Chordata; class Mammalia; order Chiroptera; family Furipteridae; genus Furipterus; species Furipterus horrens. Next base: position 159,437,542 of record NW_028327171.1, on the reverse strand, counting down.
CTTAAATAATCTCCATATTTAAGGATCCAGAGGAGAAAGGTGCAGAAGAACAATGGATGGCCATAGAGGCAGAAGGAGAGCAATGTGCCTAGGCTTTAACAGAAACAGGAAAACGTTTCTTAAGTCTCTAAATGGAGAGTCAATGTCAGACCCCCTGACAAAAGTTAATGGGAAGAGACTATTTTTTTAGAGTTTGTATCATACTGCAAAAATTGTGCTCAGTGCTTCACATGAACTAGTTTATGAAAAAGGCTATGGAAAAGGTAATATTATCTGTGGACATACTAAGTGACTTATCTAAGCTCAAAGAGCAAAGAGTCATATAGTGAGGTTAAATGTAGGATTGACAATGTCTGAAGGACATAAACTTATCATTGTCTCAGAAGGCTAATTAACATATATTGGGACCTTACTATTAGCAGGCATTATGCCAAACATTTTATTTATGAAAGTGTTTATATTACTATGGGAAATAGAAAAAAATAATCAATTTAAGGTAAAGACAGCATAACAGTATTGGCACTTATCTAAGGTAGAAGAATATAACATACTCCAAAATCATAGAAAGGTGTTTTACTGAACTCATAAATAATATTACTTATGAAGCACATACCCATTTTTAAAATACAAAATTAAAAGATGGAATGTGGGTAAGAAAGGTTTAGACAAACATATTCTCTCACCTGTAGGTGTTTTACAAGATAGAATTGACTCCATAGAACTAAAGAACAATGGAGTAATCATTAAAAATAAATACATGACTAAAAGACTGATCACACATTAATGTAAAAATAGTGCTCAGCAAATATAACATTTTAGGAGTTGGTTGTTCAGATAGGATCAAGATTAGAATATCTCTGCCTTAAGGTTGGGCCACTTGATGGAATTTCTGGAGTAACATGTTAGTTTGCCATACTTCCCTTTAGCTCCTTAGGGAAAATAGTTTATTACCCAAGGATTCAGATCCTAAACAAGACCAGCTTAGAGTAAGAATATATGATATTGCCGATGCCTTATAAGGAAGGCCAAGGTGGGTAGTTCAAAGATGAGGATAATGCTGGTAATGATCAGGGCTAAAATTAAAGACAGTCTCATTTGCTGGTTCCAGATTTAAATATGGGACTTTTATATACTAATGGCACATGAAATTAAAATGTGAGGAATATTTAACACTGCATCTAGTCATTTCAAATATCTATATCAATATCTATCTGTCTATCCATCTATCTGTTTCTACATACTTATTCCTCTACCTACATGAAACCAAGATAGGGAAAAAAATCCCTATACAGATCTATGGGTGAGGGCAATGCCTTACAGCAACTACAGGCAACATATTGCTGTTTCTGTATTAGAAAATGATCTCCATGTTCAGGTATCATAGATCATGTTCAAGTAGATGGATCATGTTCACAGAGCTTAGTTGATTTGATAAAAGCAGATCCTCTATATAAAGAGGCTGTGACAATCACCGCTAAGTCACCATCCATATGATAATTTTTTATGAGGAAAGGAAATAATGAAATTTAATGCTGTTTATAGAGGTATTCTTATTTGCTAATCATTGTGACGTAAAAATTCAAGTGAGTAACACTAGGAAGTGAGGTCCCTCATCACATTTTGATTAGCAATTGCTTTTTATAATGAAACAATTTATATACCTCTGTCTATCTGTCTCTCTAAAAAGATCAGGGCTGAGAGCAAGTAAACATGTTTTGTGTATCTGTGGGGTGAACACAGGATTTCATATAGGGCGAATCTCTCTTTTCTCCTTCAGAGGACTTTTCTTGTCCATTTCTAGCCTTTAAAATTTGTTTTTTAAAAAAATGATTTTAGAAATCTATGCATTTTATAAAACCCACAGTGGAATGTGTCATGAACTTCGTTGAGAGTGGATTTGCCTGTCATAAGAAGTATTCAGAGCAGGAGAAGGATTCTGGTTCAAAATGAAGACAGTTAGCTAACTTGAAGTGAGTAAAGCTCCAGGTATAAAGTCTGCCCCCTACCACATGGAAATTTCTCTTCCTATGACCCTTTGTTCTGATAAGACCTTCTTGATTTTAAGGCTGTGGTTTCTGATGGGTGGGAATGGTTGGCAAAGGGATCCTGGGTGACTTTCCTGTCCTTTCAAAATCTCCTTTAAAGTCTGGACATGTCAGACCACTGCTAAATCTGTCCAGCATAACATTCCTGACAGACATAATTACTATCTCGGAGTTTGCCTTTACTAAGGCTTCTGTTTGAACTCCCTAGAAGCTGACATCCCTGTAGAGTATGAAATCCACCACACTGGCTGTCAACAAGCTGGCAGCTTACTGACTGTGTGTATTACCTGCTGGGCTGCTCTTCCATAGTAAAGGCTCCTGTTTGACGATTTATCCCAGAAAAGAATCTTGCAGATTAACTGGGAATGAGCATAGTGCACCCATACAGGGGTGTGATTTTAGCTCATCTATTTTTTTTTTTTTTGTCTCCTATTCTACAGTGTCCTTAGGAAAAAGAACTAATGGGCTACTTTCAAGAATACATCATTTTAGTCATCTGTCAGCTAAACTAAAGGTCCAGAAGCAAAATAGATCTTTTTTGTCTAGTGTGTGAAGTGGCAACACTGCAGAGAGTAGCAGATCAATAACTATTTATAAATAGATGTATCTGATTCATTTATCAACTAGAGTGTATGTCAGTGCATGTGCTTATTTATATATGTATATCTAACCCATTTGAGATAAAATATTGAAATATAAATAAAAAATACTTAGCCTAAATACTTTACATGAGAAGTCACTTATAAATTATAAATATATAGCCAACTAAAAGATAGGTAGGTAGAGAGAAAGATGATAGATTGATAGATCGATAGATAGATGATAGATTAGATAGATAGGTCATGCATGCATACATAAAAAGAGATAAACACTGAGCTGAAACATGACCAAATTAGGAATTTTGGGGTGTTCATGGAAAATTCTGCTACAAACAAAGTATTGCTGCTTTCTTTTTCCCCAACCACGACATCAGTTTCTTCTTTCTCCCTTGCTTCTCCCTTTCTTTGCTCCCTTAATACTTGCTCAGCTCCTAAGAGTCTGCTGAGTGGCAGGGCTGGCAGCAGGAAGCATATTCACAGGAATATCTGAGAGACATACTCCAGCTGCTTTCCTTCATCACTTGGCTCTCACTTCCAGCTTCAGCCCGTCCCCCACCACCTGAGAGGCAATCAAAAATTAAGTGAAAGAGAAAAATATGTCAACTTTTTTTTCTTTTAAAAAGAAGTCTATTTATCTTACAGCTTGATAAAATGCTCAAGTAGGTTAAGTTTACTTGAGTTCTTTTTTTAAAAACTTTTGATTGCTAACCTTGTGCTTCTGAAACACTCCACATAGCCACCACATGCTGTGGCTACAGTTACTGACGACAAATATGTAGCACAGAGCATGAATACGGTTTGTGGATGTTTTTCCCCACTACTGACCCTAACTAGTTCATTGTGTAGCAAAATTAATTTTTAGGGAGAGCCAGGGATAGAAGCAACATTTCTTTCATATATCCTCTACCTAAAACAGAAAAGAACCAGTTTTCAAATATGAAGTCCCATTCTTACCTTAATATTCTTGTATCGCTTAAATCATGCAGCCTGACTTTAGGTATCTGGTATAATTTTGTTTCTTTCTGGGTGGTATCTCCAGCTGTAGACATTTTCTATTAAAATCTATAAGTTAAGTGGCTTTGAGCCAACATTAAGCATATCAGAACTTTGATATTTTAATCTGTGAAATGGAAATAATTATACTAGCATGGAATTCATTGCCATTTATATATTTCTATGTGGCTGAATTCTGTGAAGCCTCCACCAAAAACACAGGGTTTATCATTGTTTTTACATAGTCTCAAGCATTGAGAAGTTAAGGTTCTCCTATATTTTAGGGGCACAAGTGGATCTCTAATACTCTGTTAGCACTATCTGTTAGATCTCATAATCATGAAAAGAGGGAAGTGAGAACAAAAAGGGAGACTACAGAATACATTTATCATTTATCGATACATGAATACCAACATCTAATTTTTGACAAAAAGGAAGTTTCATTTTGAGTCATTCCAGGAACTCTAAGCTTTGTCCAATTTGTACAATCAATAAAATTATTGCAAATTATTGTCATACCCATTGTCAGTTTGAACTTTCTCTGTAAGAAATGTCTTAGTAAGACATTTATTCATTATGGCTTATCCCAGGAAGACATTTAGAATGTTCATTGTAATTTTATTTTTGAAAAAAAAATCATCATTTTATGAGAGTATACTCTGTGACAGCGTGAAGGAAAAAAAAGCTAGTGTGTAATTACATTGTCAAATTCCAACAATGCTCAAATTAATTTTCCTATTTGGTTTTGCATTAATCATATTTTTAGTAAGGATCACCTGACCCTGTTCAGAAAATTCAGTACTTTGGCCTGATATCTTGTCTAAAAATGAATTCCTCCTATAATAAGCCACGTGCTTGGTTGTTCTCGCATCAAAAATTGCTTTGCAGCATGCATTGAAAATCTTTGTAGAAAAAACTCTCTAAAAGGAAGAGCTTTGGGGTTGTTTGCTTTTACTGAAAAGTCAAGAAAGAAAAGCCATGGTTAATATGAATACCAACTCTAAAAATCTCAATCTGGAACAGTATGAATACTGAAGACTAGAAGATGTAAAATTTCATCAAATGCCAGTCACTTCATACCAATGGCCTTACCATAGCCTTTTGGAGTGTTATTAGGCTTCTCTTATTTTTTATTGAAAGTACACCAGGAATTACACTAGGAATTATGTCAGTCCTGCAGCAATTTTCAAGAAGCCACAAGTCCATGATCCTGAAACTTTGACTGCTGACAAGAAGTTGCTTGGAGCAGCAGTGTTATTAACAAGCCACCTTTTCCACACCCCATCTGCACTGGAAGCCATCCTCAGCTCATCACCTCCATCTGTCTCTCTGTACGATGGGGCGTGCACACCAGCAGGCTCTGGCCACAAGGGTCAGTTTGCTGCTGAGTTACTCATCAAACAACCCTTGCTGCGTGGACTCCTTACTCTCAGTAGAGCAGGCTGCAGGCAGCTGGTCTGTAAGTCTGACAAAAGTGTACTTACCTTCTTTTATAGTAAAGCCTCTTTAGGCAGGAATTTTGATGCCCTGAGAATGAAGATATTTTATGTGCGTATCCAGAGAGATCCATTTGGTGCTGTGGGTGTCTCTCCTGAGATTTATGGCAGCCTCTTGTGGGCGGGGGAAGGATCCCTTGATTTGATGCCATCATGGCTTTGTTCTCTGCACAGTGTCCTCTGAAGACTACCAGCCCTGGATTCTTCTTCCAGCTTTTAAAAGTCTCTGAGGACTCATAAATTCAGTGCTTCTGGGATAAAGCATAGGCTATGCATGTGCCTACTGTTCTGTTCCTTTCTAGTCTTTTCCTGGTAAAAGACTCTACTTTTACTCTTGCTGCTATTTATTAAGTATTGTGCAAATGACTAGGTTGGTGGGGTTTTTTTTTTTGTTGTTGTTGTTTTTTTAGAACTGGCACTGTAACTGTTACTGTGCTATAAAATAGTGAGTTATCAGTTAACTCTTGAGCAACAATTTTATTTTTTAAAATAATAATTATTATTTTGGTGTTACCTTCCTCTTCTGGGTAGATCCTCCCCCCCTCCCCCCATATCTTACCTCTTTCAGATCACTGTGCAGCAATTCTGCAATATCAGGAAATTTCAATGACTATCCCCAGAACAGGATTATAGATCCTATAAGTCATTTTTCCTCTTGACCCAAAGTAAAAGAAGCAAAGGGGCTAAAAAAAAATGAAAAGAATATAATTTAGTGGGTAAAAGAAAAACATGGTAGTGGGGTAGAAACTATAATTAAAAAGCCAGCTTTCCCAACTATCAACTGCATGATCTTGAGTAAACTAAATAACCTAAGCTTTGGTTTTATCATCTATAAAATGGGGAAAAAATAGTCTCTAGATCTTAGATTACATTGGGGTGTGGTAGTAATTAAATTCAGTTGTGCATAGACAGGGCTAAGCAAAGATCATGGCATATAGAAATACTTTGATGTTAGGTTATACTACTCTTCTGACTGAGAACAGAATGTTCTTTTGAAAGCAAAGAAGAAAATTAGAATGAGCTACATTTTTAGTTTTATTGTGTCAATACTTTATGCCTTATCACACCCAACAAATTTTAACTCACAGGTGGAGAAACCGAAAAAGGAAATCAAAATTGCCACTTTGGGATTATATTTAAGCAGTCCGCACTAAGATTCAGCCAGGAATTTAGGTCTTTGGGCCTTCTGGATGTATCTCTATCTGTAAAACTATTCCTTTTTACTTGTACAGAACTGTATATCCAGAGGGCACTCAATAAAAATAAGGACAAAATTCAACCCATTGCTGCACACAGGGGTGAACTATCTCATATTATCTCTAGTGTTCTTCAAAACACCCAATTTCTTGGGGGTAAAGTAAGCCACATTGCTTGTAAGCTTGTATGGCTTCTTGTTTAACAGCTGTGTTGGTGGTGGACTATGCTACCTCACTGTCATGTGGCAAACTAATTCTTGAAAGTGAATTTGATTAAGCATATTAACTGGTTCATTTATAGAACCAGGGGTAGTTAGCTTCAGATGCAGGCACCAAATGGTTCTTACACATCACATATTCTGACAAAGTTTAATTAAAATGATTTCTTTATTGGAATATTGAAACATTAAAAAAAAAAAAAAGGCATGCAAATTACCAAGTAAAACTGGGGAAATCTAAATAAGAGAGGTGGAATTTATCAATGTCAAGATCCTGATTGTGTTATTATACTATAGTTTTATAAAATGTTACCACTTGGGGAAAATGGGCAAAGTATAGAGGAGATCTTTCTGTATTTTTTCTTACAATTGTGTCTGAATCTTAAACTATCTCAATAACATTATGAATTAAGAATATGACTGATAGATATCTTCATAATGACTCATATGTCTAGAGTTTTTAACATACCTTCTACTGCTCATTACTTTGTGTAGCAACCAAATGAAATGTTTCATCAGTGATTTTTTCCCCAATCAAACCTTTTAGTTTTTCCAAGGCCTCTAAATTTCATTTAAAAAAATAATAATAAGGTGGCTGAACTACTATAGCTTGTTCTTTCATAAAAACTTAGGAAATTGGGACAATTCTTACTTTGGGCTTAAAAAAAATTGTCCAGAGGATAAACAGAATGCATAAAAGACATTTGTGTATAAAGCAGCACAGAAATGCTTCAAAAGAAGAGCATCTTCCATTGATCTATTTTTAAACTAGAATGATATATTGTGATAAAATCTAAAAATTTAGAACAGTTTTCATCTTTCAGATCTGAGATGTATATAACCATTAGCAGCAGCAGCAGCAAATACTCCTGCTGGGAGCTTAAAAATAGTTATTTTCTTATTATCCTCTCTGAAACTTTAGTATCTCATAGCTTAGCGTACAATGCCTTTGTTTATTTTTACATCAAATTTTCTTAGTATTGTTGCTAAAATCTTATGGTGCAGATTCATATTTCTCATAGTCACAATAATTTTAACCCATTCATTTGAGTGTAGAGAAGTGTTATCAATACTCAAAGATTCAAAATGTCTCTAGATTACTAAAGGTTGTACACTTGAGTGTTAGCATGGCAGGAGTCAGGGGCGATACATCTTTGTCTTTTAGACCTCAGTAGAGCTGTGCTGATTTCAGCCATGGTTAAAGACTGTGGAAGGGGAGGAAAGCATGACTTTCCAGCTGTGTCACTGTAACTCAGATATTTACAGCTGAGATAATTAATTGTTTTGGCTTTTCTTTTTTAAAAAGTTTATTGTATTTTTTTCCATTATCATTTAGCCTCCATATACCCCTTCCCCCTAGCAATCACCACACTGTTGTCCATGTGCATGAGTTCTTTCTCTTCTTTGCTCTATCCTTCCACATTTTTCCTGTTTTAACAAAAGCAGTAACAGTGCATAATGTACAAGTCCAGGTATGATCATGGTGGAGTGTTATGTCTATTTGCTTTGATAGGAAAACATACTTTATTCTGGTTATCTAGAATTTGTTTGTAGTTATACTCCCCATTATCTCAAGTCCTAAAATAGATGCTAGAAGTCAGTACACATGATAAATTTTACATTTTCAGTATTTCCAAGTAGCATTCAATCTTTAAAAATCTGAAAATTGCATTTTGAAACTCTGAAACATCTACACCTGTTAACTTAGGTTATTAAATAATGAGTTACAGAGAAAAACATGAGACATACACTTTTTTTCCTCTGATTGTAACTGAGTGTGGATGTAATTGCACAGACCTTTAAATGAAATAGTATTCATACTCTTCACCTACTTTCCCCACAATCTGCATGTTAGCTCTTTCATCATCCACTCTCAGATTTAGTTAGAAATCTCCCAAAGTGTATCTCATATAACTCTTCTTGAAAGGCCACTGCCCAATCAACCCTACCTGACATCAAGGAAGTTTTGTGGAAACTAATTATAAGAGAATCATGATAATCCCCAAACTCTTAGGTAAATAAGAAACACTGTGGGACTATGTGTTATACTAACAGCTTATTTACAGAATTTTAAGGAAGCTTCACTGTACACTTTTAAGGCACATGAGTTTGCATTTGCTGCTCATTACGCACCATAGTTCTGGGGTAAAGCTGGGTACAAAGAGTCTCTCAAGGACAAACCCAACCATTCATCTGTACACATGTACCATGCTGGCTGCTGTGTGTTGTAGAAAGGGGCTCTGCAGCTTTTCCAATCGCAAGAAATAATGAGCATAAAGCAACAGCTCCTCTGAAAACAGTTGGCAGTTAGATAATGATGGATATGCTACAAATTCCAGAGATATCAACCAAGAAACATGAGTGATGCATATAAAGAGAGAAAAGCTAAAATCTACCACCTTTCTTTTAGAGGTAAAGACATAAGGTGCTTTACAGTATGATGATGGCAGCATTGCCTGAGGTATGATGTCCTGCATAATAAATGGTGCCACATCACAAAGGGAATTTCTTTCCGGAGGAAGTTAATAAGAAAGAAATTTCACATGATAGAAAGAGCTGCAAACTGGAAGTTGAAATTTGGGCCTGAAGTTGAGGTTCCCATTTGTGCTCTCTGGCTGAAATCACTTCATGAATAACAACTTGGATCTCTTTTGTACAGTGAACATGGACTGGTTAACTTAAGACAGTGTTTACAGACATCGATACCATTGATTAAAAAGTAAAAGTTCTGTCAAACAGTAGTTTGATCTTCATGACAACAAGCAGCCTGTTTGATGTTTTTATTGAATCAATTGATTTTTTTTTTACTGAATTGATTGGTTGTTTTACTATCGGGTGGACAATTCCTAAATCAACATGTGCCTCTGTAGGGGTGTTTTTGAAAAAGTCTTTATTCATGGATATCTGTATTCTAAAATTTCTGGCTAACAGAACTTTATGAAATCCAAAATTACAGCAGAATCAATGGCATCAATGCTGAGAAAAAAATTTTTCCCCTTTTCTTAAGATTGGACTTTAATTTCAGAATTTAAACAACTCAGTGTTACAGACTGATAAAAGGTCATTTTTTTCTTATCCTATTCAAGTATGTACTTTGGATAATGACTAACTAGTTAGATAATAGTTTATCAATAAAGGGAAGCTGAGTTGTCCTAGGTTTTGAAGGATAAAAAAAGGAAACAGATGCTCACACTACTCCCTTTACTCTACCTCATCTCTTTAATAGTCAAGCTAATAAAATATGTTATCCAGGAATATATATTGTATATATATTCCTGCCCTTTCCAAGGGAGCTACTAAATCTACTATTCATTCTAGGTCAAGATTTTTTAAAATGCTCACAATTGGACTCCTGAAAAGCTTCATTTTTTTGGTAATAAATTAGATTTATCTATAAGCTTTTGTTTAAACAGTAGAGTTTTAAGCACCAGGATAAGGTCTGCTGCATTCTGCCTATGGAAGTGATGCAAATGGCCATTTATGCTGTATATGGTGGGAGGAGAAGGCAGGTGTTGATACTTTTATCTGTCTTGGTTTCAGTGCAACATATTATATACAACCTCTCATAGAGGCAGAATTGATGTTGCTGTATAAACAGCATATCTATCTCCCACACGGGCTGCAGTAGATTGTAATCAACCTAGTAGGGCCAGTTTATAATAGCTCTGATCCATTAGCTTTCAACACACATTGGAGTTGTTCAATACCCAAGTTCACTTAACAATGAGATTGTCTATTTAGTGCATCCTCTCCCTCTGACACTAACCAAAATATGTCTGTAGATTTTCTCCTGTCATTCATTCATTCATTCATTCATTCATTCATTCATTTACCTACACTCTTTAGGCCCCACATCCATTTCTTAAGGCATCTTATTTACTTGATTAATTAAAGATATGTGATACAAGTTTTCTTATTTCCCATCTCACCCTAACTTCCCAATATCTCTATACTTGTACCTTCTTCTAAAAAAACTATATATAACTACCTTTTCTTTCCTTCCTAACATATAAAAACAAATTTACTAGCCAGAGAGATCATTTCCCTCTGACATATCTGTTTTATAATTATTCCATGATTCTTCTGAATGAACATTGATTTCTAGTAATTCTATCACCACTGTCCACAAACATTTGCATGGTCTTCAGCTTGTAGTACTCAGTGGAGTTACTACTTTTTTTACTGCCAAGGTTCTCCAAAGGGCAATTTACAATTCCAGCCACTGTTTTCTTACCACCCCTCACTGACGTTCTGACTTCTGTCCTCATTCCTTTACAGGAACTCCTTTTCTCAAAGTCTTCCAATTGTCAAGTCCAACTGTGTGCTACTATCAGCCCTAAGTCCTGAAATCACTGTAGCATTAATATATATTTGACTCTTGCACACTTTTTTTTGTCCCTCAGAGAACTTGCTCATTCTTATGGTTTGAAGTATGAGCAGCAAAGATGGATGGAAAGAGCTTTGATACCAGGCAGATATTATTGTAATTCTATATGGTTCTTCCATTATGAGCTATATGTTCTTGGATAGATTGCTTAATTTCTTATAACCACATGTTTTGCATCTCAGAAGTAGGGGTAATAATACTTTTTGCATAGGATTCAGTAGAATTAAGTGAGAATGAACAGAATGTATTGGATGCTCAGTAAATGTTAGTTTCCTTGACTTTTCTGACTAATTTCTTACTAGGTTTTGATTATATTGCTTTCCTTGGTTACTCATTTCTTCTAGACATACCCACTGCTACCTTGATTGTGCACATTAAAGCACACACTATTTTTCTCTTTCCATGACCACTATTCCAAACTTCCTTTTCTAAATTTTTTTAATTTCCTAGTCATCATGGTTTTCACAAACACCAGTGACAAATGCCTCTCCAGGGATCACAGCCATGGCTTTTCTGGTAGTTCTCCACATCTCTGGCTGCTGGCATCTCCCCTGACTCTACACTAGCTCTGCTTTATATTCTTATTTTTCCTGCTCAGGGAGTTGGCTTCTTCTAGCCTTCTACCCTTGACTTTCTTTTGAGCCCAACAGAGACTCTGGGTCCTAGTTCCAGTCCAGTCTTGGCTTTCTTCTCAGCTCTAACTGGTTTTACTGTTTCCCCTAAGGGTTGACTACCAAGTTCATGATTTTCCAGGCCCCCAGTGTTGCCTGCCTGGATAGCCTTTTGTTGCCCTTCCCTGACACAAATCCACAATTATCAAAGCCACTTCACTGGAATCTGCTTCCAAGATTCACCTCTTCAAGGTGTGACAACTAATGTCATCACTTTCAGTCTCTTGAGCTGGAGTGCTTGAAGTAGCTTTTCATCTTTATTTCCCTGCTTTTTCTCTAGGACAGCCCCCAAATCCATTCAGTTCTCAGTTACTTTAGCTTTACAATGCTTTCTATGTAAATCTTTTCTTTTATTATTTATACCAATAGAATAACACTGTCACTAACAACAACAGTGGAACATTCATTGAAAGCCTATTATATGCTAGCATCTGGAAAGACTTTATAAGCCTCATCTATTATAAAAGAGAAAATGAGGCTTAGGGAAGTTAAATATCTTGCTCAAGGTCATGTAAGTGTTGGAGCTAGGTATTTAAGCCCAGATTTTTCAGTTCCCAAACTCACATTCTTACTCACTGTTCTATATTGTTTGAAATGGTCACATTTCATTGATGGAAACATTTATTTGTTTTTCATAAGTATTTCTCAAATTATATAGCTTTCTAACCACATATTTTATGATTTCATAGAATTAGAAATAAATCAAGAATAAATTTTATTCTAGTAAAAATTTACTCAGTATTGGTCAGAAATAATGAGAGTCCCAATACTGAGAGAAGGCAGGAAAAGGGAATAGTGTGATATTACAGAGAAAGCAAACGGGTGAAATATTGATCTCTGATGTTATTAACTTATTTAACAAGTGAAGACATTCTTTGGTCAGTAAGAAATCAAAGAGGGTGTCCTTGGAAAGAGTCAAAATTGAAACAGAACTAATGGTGTCAGGCACTAGGAAGTCAAAGGAGAGGATTAGTCATGAGGCCTTGGAGGACAGCTTACTGACTGACCAGGTTGGTGGAAAAGTAATGTCCGACTTTATTAAAAGAAAGTTTTAGATAGTATTTATTAAATTTGTGCCTGTTATAATCTTTTGATGTCACAGTGACTAATTTATACCTTACTTTTTCAGATTATCCAAATATTGTTCATAATCATCCACAATATTTGCACCATGTTCATCCCACCTAAAGACCACATTAGAAATGTTTTACTCTATGAGTTTCATAAAGGTGCCAATGCAATTACAGCAGCAAAGTCTATTCAGAGTGCTTATGGGGACAATGGAGTGACTGAAAGAAGTTGCAGGAGGCGGTTTTCCCTTTTCCAAAGTGGGGATTTCAGTTTGAAAAATGAGCCAAAAGAGGGTCATCCAAAAAAACTTGATTCCAAAGTGTTGGAAGCTGTTGTCACAGAAAACCCACCATTACCTCTAGGGAACTTGCAGAACAATTTAACATAGCCCATACAACCGTGCTACACCAACTGAAAAGGATCAGAAAGGTTTCAGTAATTGGAAAATGGGTCCCACACAAACCGTCTCCAGAGAATCTGCAACAGTGTGTTGCTTGTTGTGAATCATTGCTTTCACAACACCTTCAGGCACCATTTTCAGGTAGGCTCATTACAGGTGCTGAGAAGTGAATCTTTCACCATAACATTAAACACCACCAATCATGGATCAGTCGAGGAGGAAGAACAGTTCAAGAACCAAGAGGAGGACTTCATCCAGAGAAGATCATGTTGAGTGTACGGTGGGATATGGAAGGAATTGTCCATTCTGAACTGTTAGACAACAATCAGACAATTACTGCTAATTTTTCTGTGGACAACTTCATTGTTTGAAAGCAACTTTGAACCAAAAGCAACCCTCTTTAGTCAACAGAAAGGGTGTCATCTTCCATCACGATAGTGCTTGTCCTCACAGAGCTCGACTCACTGAAAATTTCTTGGAATAGCTTGGTTGGGAAATATTGCTTCATTCTCTATAGTCTCCTGACCTTGTCCTTCTGATTATCGCTTGTTTCGGGGACTACAGAACCATTTGATGGTCTTAGGTTGACATCAAGAGAAGAGGTTGAAAATTAGTTAGATTCATTTAAGCTCCAAAACCTAAAGAATTTTACAAGTGTGGCATTTATAAGCTAGTTGACAGATGGAACGAGGTTCTAGAAAGAAAAGGAGGTTATGTTAACAAATAAATATTTTCATAATCATGGGCTTTTTCATTTTTAAAATAGATCTCGAAATCAGACATCATTTTTGCACCAACCTTATACTTTCCATTCACATTAAGCCCTTGGACATGTGCCTGGTAATGTCAAATCAGTTTGTATGGGAATTCTAGCACTCTGTGGATAGTCTCAGACCAAACATTGGACTTGGGATCTGAAATCTGAATTTCCTTCCTAGGCTCTATCACTGAACAGCTATTTGACCTTGGGCAAATCTCCCAACGTTCCCAGCCGTGAGTTTTGTCATCTTTAAAACCCCTGGGTGTTAGCCTGGATGAGCTCTAAGGCTCTTCCCTGCTTTCGCATTCTGGCATTCTCTATGCTGGAAACTTGGTGAGGATGACGGCTTATGTTTGCAGCCCACTGCCCTGGCTACACATATTCTAACATACATATGGATGTCACGGGTTGCTCTAGTCACTCAGATTGTGCAGGAAATTTAACATCTTGATAAAGGAATCCCCAAATGGAAGCTAAGCACCTGACATCAGAGGTTACACACCTCTCGTAAAGAACCAGGGTGTGTTAGCACTCTGCCCTGCCGCCACGGCCCCTTCCTAATCTCTGAGTAAAGCCCTCTGCGGCCCCTGTGTGCATCTATTTCATCACAGCTGCTGCATAGAACTTTGGTTGGTATGTGCATGGGAGGGTCTAACTGAACATGTGAAAGCACAATTACAATTAAAGAAGGGAATAATTTGGTCAGTGGTTTTGTATCTCAAGATCTAAAGAATGATCACCCTTGGCTAGACTAGTAGGCCCAAATTGCCCTTTTTATTGCCTCACTAAAACACACCACTTTGCCCAGTTCATTTATTGACTTTTTCATCTCAAGCACAAATTCTTACCTAGGTAGAAGTTAAAGGTCCACATGCACTAATTGTAAAAGCTAAAGTGCCAATTCGACAGAATTCCAAAACCACAGGAAATGCCTGTGAACTTATCTCTTGTGTAAATTAAGTCTGAAAATGATTTTTTTTAGAAAGAGGCTTTGGGTATTTCTTTGAAAAATTTTACCTCTCTTGTACAAGCAAGTGTTTATCTATGAGTAACAAAAAAGAACTTTGCTTCATTTGCAGAAAAGAGCGGGAAACACTGAACTGTTTTTTGGAGACCAACAACAAAAAGTTACCTGCTAGGATTTGATTTAAATCACATCCCTAAAATGTCACCCCAATTTCCAGAAATATACATCATTTGTATAAATAATCTAACTTTCCTCCCTCACTACTCTGCTTTGTGGAAAGCAGGCAAGAGTTAAAACATAAGAGCAATTTTTAGAGGAAGCCTCATGACTAGCAATCAGTGCTAATAAGATTCCTTTCCTCTTGCAAGATTCACAGAAAGCCCTCGATCCATGCCGAGCACATTCAAAGGCAAGGGACTAAGAGCTCCTCTCACAGGTTCATTATCATTCTCAGGTTATCCTAAACCAAGTGAATCAGGAAAGCAAATGAATTAGTGGGAATTAAGGAGCCTCAGTGGTCTGAACCCACTCCAAATCTCAGCAAACATGAAAGGTAGACGCCGATGTCTGTGTCCCAAGGTTCTCAGGCTTGGAGCCCCAGTGCCTAGCTGTTCCTCCAGAGCCTTGCAGAAATGTGCAGGCAGTTAATGTTGCCTAACGTCTTCTGACCGGTGGGTTCAGCCATGTGGGAAAACTTTTACGAGGCTGCAAAAGCAAACCCCTTTCACTCACAATTAATTACAGAAGACTTGCTATACCACCTAGCTGTCAATGAGTCCAGTGTGGGCCCTTTCTTCTTATTTTGGTCACTTACTAATAATCAAAGATACTAGGGTAATGCTGTGTTATATGATAATATCAAATGAGATTTTTGAAGAACAGTCTGTAAAATACTTGAACTGCTAAGTGATAAGCTTCTATGGAAGCAAAATGCCTTGAGCTGAAAGGAGCAGAATTTAATGTGAACTAAAGTCCTTAGAATTACAGAAGTTTTTGTTGTTGTTTTAAATTCTACTGTTGTTTCAAATGGGATTGGGAAGAATGGGAAGGGGGCGTGCTTTTGTATTGTATTTGTGATGGAGATATAGTGATCCCTGGAGCATTTGTGGGATTTAAACAAAATATGTAGCAAGGGTTTGGAGTTGCAGTTTGTTTTCATTAAATACTTGTTACTGCTAATTATATTTGATCACTATAAAGAATACAGTTTAATTAAAGAAACACAGTGGTTAGGAAAATATTTGATTTCCAAAGGAGAACAATTTATCGTTGCATTAGTAAGTAGGGAAAAAAGTAATTGTGACTGTATGTTTTTCAGTTCATTATTGGTTCTTATGGAGAGGTTTTATTCTGTTCATGGGGAAAAATTTATGTCTGTTCCTAAAATTATGGTAAAGTACTAATTTCATATCATGCTGCTTGCATGCATTCTTCAATTTATTTAACGTAAGCAATTATTTTTAAAATGAAACAACATTTGGCAAATGACATTAAACAACATATTCTAACATCAATCTGAATCAACATATCTTTCTCTTTGAAGATAGTTTCCGTGTTAACTCTTAGTGAATGTTGAAATGTGCTGTGACATTAATGTTTTCCCAAATCAACATATGGCTTTAATTTTATTTTTGCAAGGTAATATTTTGGCAGTGGCCTAGAGGAAATTAACAGAAATGAAGGCAGATAACTATTGTTGTAACTAAAGCCTAGTATTCATGTTGCTTGTATATCACTGTATATAATCATTCTTGTAAGCAATTGCACAAGAGAACTTTGATTTTTAATAATGTATCCTCTCAAAATTAGTTTATTTTGAGTGAACTCCCATGAGTTCTGCAAGCTTAATGGGCAAAGGTATATCTTAATATAGCTATTATAACCTTAAGAAAAAGAACAATTTAAATATCATGTTTACAGTATGTAAATGTCAGGGAAACTCAGACTTAAAACAAGAGAAATTCCCTTCTTTGCCATCTTAACACAAGAAACAGTGTTTTAAAAGGTGCATTAGTAATTTTGCATCATATGTCCTTTCCATTTCAAACACACGTCTGTAAATTTTGGGGAATATTTTGTTTATAAAATCTTTGAACTTTTTGCTGATTTTAACCATTTTTTTCTTATAACCCTCAAACAAAACTAAATTCACATGTTAATGTATTTGAATAATTATATGTTTAAAAACTTTCTCTTTTAACTGATAGAGAAAGGTGATCCTAAAAATTTGTATTTAAAATATAGTTCCGGTATGCTTGAGGTTTTATAGCTATTTTACTTTTGATGTTATAGTTAAGTATTTAATTTCTCTTTAATATATATAAAAATTAGATTAAACCCAAGAAGACATACGTTCCCAATTACATCCAGGTAGAAAAGAGGCATATTATTTTTGCTCTTGTATTTCATTATATTATTATCATTAATAATATTTCCTATTAGTTGTCACTTAAATATCTTACCATGAGAAGTTTTTCTATCTCTTTTCATAAAACTAAAATAATTTGACACTTTCGTATAGAGGAGGAAAACAAAGGTCCAGCTTTTTGATAAGTTTTGTTAATGTGTATGAAAACCTGCATGTTCAAAAATGCTAAATCTGTAAGCAATTTTGAATGAAGCACAGAAAAGCAATTAGAGGAGTTTAGGATATAACTGACAGCCTAGAAAACAGCTTTCTGCATGCTGCCATCAAAGCAGAAGCGTACCCTTGTTAATAGAAATATTACTTAAAATGCCGTGAATCTGCAACAACCTGAAGCAGTGGCAACAAGCAGCCCTGCGTTAGCACAGCAGCCTGTGCTGCCCTTGTGCTGACCACAGATGACCAGAGAAATCCCAGAGGTACACTTGAATTTCTGCATTCTCATCTCTTCAGCTGCAAAATATCTGTCACTCACATCCCACCCTGGCCAAAGTGACACCTGCCAGTCTCAAGAACAAGGACAAATTATTGTCCATCTGCCAACCATGTTTCAACCATAAGAGCAGAGCAATGGCAGGGACATGCATCTTAATGGTATATTATTAAACTCTGTAATTTATTTTTGGATGTTTCTTTTAAGGAGGCTAATTTTCAGCATGTTGTTTAACATTCAGAACATGTATTTTTGTGGTCTACTGTCCATCAAAATGACCACTTCAAAAGGCTATTTTCAAATAGCTGACAAAATATATATTGAATAAGTGTAGGCATTGCTGTGCAGGGCAATATGATGTTATTGTCAGGAAAGGCCCATGGCTTTGGTCATCAATGGAAGGCTTCTAGAATCCTCTTAGGGTCAAAATCCAAAGCATTCCCTCAGATTTACCTGTTATCTAAGTTTTGTGTGATGTGTGTATGTGTGTGTGTGTGTGTGTACATGAGAGAGAGAGAATGAGAGATCTGTCATCATGTCATATGAAGTTACACAACATTCTATCCATTGTTGCTGAAATGCAATATGACAGAATGTAATGTAACATATCAAAAATGTAAATAATATACTTTGCTAGATTAGATATCTGCTGTCAATTCCTATAGCAGGGAATCTGAACTGAACTTACTGAAGTGCGCAGAAGCCCAGTGAGCGCCAAACTGGCCATGGTGTTTGTGAACCGGCAAACACCACAGTTCACTGATTTCCCCAATTACTTTGGGATAGTTTGGCACGTATAGAAATGTTCAACAAAAGTTCTCTTGTTGGACACTTCTGGGAAGTAATTTGATTGTTAATTACAAACGCTCAGGGTGATTGCTCTGCATAATTGTTTTACTCTTTCAGCACTCCATTAGAACTTATCTGCTGAAGGTTTATTTTTAGATCTTTGATTTTTTAACATCTTCTGTATGTCAAACTGATGCAACATGAATGACCCCTCCAGATAAAATTCTTTAATCAGACAGGGTAATTCTGTCCCTTCAGTGAGAGGTAGAATGGGAATGATAGTATGACCACATTAATTTTATCTCCAACAGCATCTACAATCATGCAACATATACACTCACATACACACCTTTCAAAATTCTGTGTGTTTTGAGAAGTAACCTCAGTTGTGTACTTTAAACTGCTTGAAAATGGTAAAGAGCAAAAAAGAGCATCTCAAAAATAAACCGAAAGCACCCCAGATACGATTTCTTTTTATTACCAAGTTTTAGTCTCAGTTCTGGACAATAGACAATACAAGACAAGACCACACTGCCTTAAAGGTAAATGGGCAAAGCAGCTCATTTGATACTGCATTCCTGAGAATGGAACCTTTTATTTGCTGTCATAGTGATGACTTTTAATTGTCCTAATAAATAAGCTTTTAAAAAGCTTCTAAAATGTTCTCTAATAACACACTTTGGTCTTTAGCCATAGAAATGCAGAAATAATTAGAAGTGGCATTGTGTACACTGCCTTCTGGACTGGGCTGAAGGTGAAGGAGAAAGTCTCATGCTATCCTTGTCAGCTGCAAGGGTAATTACTGCTGGCTGAAATTACTCAACATTTGTTTATAAGCTCCCCAGAGCATGCTGTAAATAGATTGTCTGTTATAGTCCAATCACATTAAAACGCTGCTCCTTGCAAACTGCTACCTCCTGTTTTCTGTAAGCTAGACAGAGAGAGCCTGCTGCTCACTTATTGAGCACTGAGCAGGGAAGAGCTATGTTTAATGTGATTGTTTTCATTAGATTCTTCTCTGTCCAAGATCATATTTGTCGTTTTCAGAGTCTGAATGTTAGTGCTGTACATTACTTTCAGTAAGAACCTTTTATTTGCTTCGGGGAAGATGAATTTCTTTATTATCGAAATGTGTATGCGAGAATTTGGAAAAAAAACGTAAATCAATACTGAGGAGTGACCACATGTAGTCCCTTCCACACATGGAATTTGTTTATCTCTATTTAGTGTTAGAAAGTTCAGAGAATTCACTAGTTATATCAGTTTGATTTCATTTAGTCTGTGTTTCTATAGTCTTCATTATATGCTTAACATATAGAGACTACAAACATAAATATTTATGTTTGAGGAAGACTAAAATATAGGTGGGGGGAAATGATGTGGATATGTGATAAAGTTAAAGAGTAATAAGGTATGTGATGAAATATAAATTTGACATATAATGAATACCAAAGTGGATATTCAAAGTATACATATGGATGATCAGTAAGTTTTAGTATTTGGAAAGTAAGTAGAATTTACTGTTTTGTAAAGATAATAAGGCTTTATGAAAAACATTGATTATGTTCCCTTCAAAAGAGACCAGAGACAATCCAGACAGTAGTTATCTCTGCTTTTTGGTGAACGTGGCTTTCAGCTTATCATTTTAATGGAAGTGACTTGATTGGACCAGTAGGCTGGCTGTCCGGGAAGGTTTTGAATATAAAAGAGAAAGGAAATTAAGAGCAGCTCAACAGAAAGAACCTGAATTTTCATTGAAGCAAATCCTACAATAGTTCAAATTTATTCTCTTAATTAATTAGTAAGCAAGTTGAGCTAATTTGTTTATGTTTAAAATAATTGGGAATAATTTCTGAGTGGTTCCACTTATAATTGAAGATTTCCAAAATCAGGGTGATTATGTCTTTACAGCAGTTTCCAATAAAGAACTGTTTGAAAAAGGAGATATCAGAAGACAAATATTGCAGGAAAGGAATATTACTCAGTTGATGGCAGGCGTAGAACAAAACATGAAAATTGTGTAAATTCACACCTAACGGACAAAAGAACTAGTTTCAAGGTGGAGACAATGTAGGTATAATCTTCTTTTCTAGGAAACATTTTCCGTTTCCCTTCCTCTACACCATTCCAAATTTTTCTCAAGGAAATTACCCTTCCCTGTTTATCTAGTCTGGAACTGATACGGGATTTTGAAAACCACCATTTCCTATTGCATGCGCCAATATACAAGATCTATTTGAACAACCAAAATGATGATTCAATTACATTTCACAATAATTCCTGGAAGTACTGTGTTCTAGGCTTTCATGCAGAATGAGCATCATATGCAGATAAAATCTGGAGCAGGTACATATATTGTTATAGAAAGTCAGAATGTTTTAAATAGAAAGCTTAGTGTATGTTGGGATGCCAGTGGTGTGTTTATTTCAGAATGTTTGGCTAAATTTATTTTCAAGAGAGAAGTACAGATAAATAAAATTGTTCTTTAGGGCTGGCATACATTGTCTTAAATAGACTGAATCCATTTGTAATCTATATAACATTTTTATATGCCTCCTTTACTCACTTTATGCCATTAGGAAAGCACTGAATCTTTAAAGAGAAACTTCCTACAGCTAAAAAAGACATTAGGGGGAAAAATGCTGGGAGCCGTAGTGACATGTACAACTAAGCTTGTATCCTTCGGTTCCCTGGAAACCAGTCAAACACTATCTCATCTTGCAATGGTTGTGTCTGATCCTTTGCTTCAGACATCTTCCTAATAATGGCAACTGCAGAGGTGACTCTCTGCAAATAAGGGCTTGCAGCCACTGGGCATCCATCACATTTCTCCAGAGCAACATTAGACCACCCTAATGGGTACTCCCGTCTTCATTATGATATTAATTCTCTAAATTTCCGAAGTGATTTCATTTGTAATATGACAAAGGCTGGCTGCTCAGGAGACAAACTGTTTTCATCCCCCTCTCGCGTGCTCACAAAGGCTTGCTCTCTTTAGTCTTTGGGGGAAAAAGAATTTGATAACATCAGATCCCTTGTGATACACAAGGCTGGCTAACAGCTACATCACCTGCCAGCACTTCATGCCTGGCCATCCAGCCTGAAGCTCTCTAAAGCAGTGGCTGATGAGTGGAGCATGGGCGCTAGTTTGGAAGGACGCTATGTGAAGAGAAACCAGCAGCAGAATAAAAAACTAGGCATGGAGGCTGAGTGGGATTTGAGAGTAACATTGGGGTCAGAGAGAGGCAAGAAACAGAATCAATTGCAATAGGGCTGGTTTGGTAATTGCTACCTAATGTCTTGATTTTTCTCTCTTGTACATTGTAGTTTTTGGTGTGGCTACAAATGTCAAGGCTGCCAATGGTATACAAGCACCAAAATTTGGTAATTCATTTTCCTTTCAATGTGCTAACTTCTGTGGACTTTAATCTACCATATCAAAATTACCACATCAAAATTAGTTTATCTTCTACAATGTTTACTGGATATAAAACTTAGAAAAAAATTTGGTTTTGATCAATATTGAGAATTTCCACTTACTGATCATCATTGTTTCTAACTGAATTTAGCATCATGGCTAGAAGGCTTGAATTAAATGACAAGAGTGCTAAATTTTTGAAAGGTACAGTGTTAGTTAAAATACTAACACAGATAAAAATTTCTCTGCTTTTTCCTTTCATTGTTTTCTGGCATGCTCTTGTTCTTACCTTAACTGCTGAAACCTATTTTGTTTTTTAAAAAAATCTTATTAGAAAGTCTAAATAAATTCTCTAATGTTTTAAAGTATATTTTATTGATTATGTTGTCACAGTAGTTCCAATTTTTTCCCCTTTGCTCACCTCTGCCCAGTACACCCTCGCTCTCCAGCAATCCCATCCCCTTAGCTCATGTCCATTGATCATGCATATAAGCTATTTGGCTTCACCCTTTCCTATATTATTCTTAATTTCCACCTCTCCATTTTGTACCAACTGATTATGCTTCTTAGTCCCTGCACCATTTCCCCATTTCTCCCCCTTTCTCCTCCCAGCTGTTAACTCTCCAAATGATCCCCATATCTATGATTCTGTTCCTATTCTGGTTTGCTTAGTTGCATTTTGTTTTTATTTTTTAAATTCACTTACTGATAGTTGTGAGTTTGTTGTCATTTTAGTGTTCATAGTTTTGATCTTCTTTTTCTTAAGTAAGTCCTTTTAACATTCCATAATTAATGGCTTGGTGATGATGAACTTCTTCAGTTTTACCTTGTCTGGGAAGCACTTCATCTGCCTTTCCATTCCAAATGATAGAGTAATTCTGGTTGCAGGTTGCTTTTCATCACATTGAATACTGCTTGCCAGTCCCTTCCTGCTTGCAAAGTGTCCTCTGAGAAATCAGCTAAAAGTCCTACAGGCATCTCCCTGTAGGCAACTCCCGCCTCTCTCTTGCTGCCCCCAGGACTCTGTCTTTATCTTTCACCTTTGGCATCTCAATCATGATGCGTCCTGGTGTGGTCTCCTCTGGGTACAGCTTGCCCAGGACTCTCCGTGCTTCCTGGACCTGTATGTCCATCTCCTTCACAAAATTTTGGAAGTTTTCCTCATTTTTTTCAATTCTTGCTTCCTCATTCTGCACTGGTTGACTGTTTTTTTTCTCCCTTATGTTCCAAATAACTGATTTGAAGCCCACTTTCCTTTCCTTCAACATTGGTTTTCTGTGGATTTTTCTTCATTTCACTTAGCATAGCCTTCACTTCTTCTCTTATGCGTTTGCCATACTCAAGCATATCTGTCAAGCCTGTGAGCATCTTTATCACCAGTGTTTTGAATTCTGTGTCTGTTAGGTTGGCTATCTCCTCATCACTTAGTTCTCCCACTGGAACCTTGATCTGTTTCCCCTTTTGGGCCATACTTCTCTGTCTCCTCATTCTGACAGGCCCTGTGTTTGTTTGCCTCCATGTCCCAGATAGAGCTGTCTCTCCTGTAACATTGTAAGGGGCGGAACCTTAGGGATTCATCAGTACATGGTGACCTGTTTCACCACGTTGTGGTGCTGTATGTGGGGGAGGGGTTCAAGAGGGAAAAATGCCACCTGCTCAGCACTCGCCTCTCTTCCAGGCACTTCTCCCACTTCTGTACAGGACTAGTGCCTTTCTAACTGTTACCCTGGCTGTTATTCCCAGAGTGGGTGCATCTGCTGATGCTCTAGAACCATGGGGGCCCTTTAAACAAGCGGACTCTGCCGAGAGTCCAGCAGTTTCTTCCTCCGCCCCAACCCCTACTGGTCTGCACAGTCAGAAGCAATGAGGCTTGATTTTCCCAGGTCCTAGGACTGTGAGCTCCGAGGTCCGGTGAGGAGCTGGGAATGCTCCCCAGGTATCCCTCTTGATTATTTAAGACATGTGACTGCACATTCTCCCAGCCTGTGGCTGCCACCGCCACTGCTGCCACCACACTGAGTCCTCTCCACTTTGACTCCAGTCCTCCTACCTGTCTGGATGAGTATTTCTTCTTTATTTCTTTTTTTTTTTTGCTGGACTTCCATGCAGTTTGATTTTCTGTGACTTCTGGTTGTTTCTAGTTTTGGGGTAGTTGTATTCCTTCTTAGTTGTGGTGGGAGACTCACCATGTCTGTCTACGCCTCCATCTTGGCTGAAAGTCAAATTCTCTTATTTTTGATTAAGACATAGACTAATCAGCAGCTCACTATTATTTAAAAACCTATATCCTTAATTAGAGATAGTACAGTTTAGTGGTAAACAGTTCAGTGGTTTCTGTTAACAAACTGTGCAATTCTGTGAAAGTGAATGAGAGAAATTATCTGGTTTCAGCTGATTCATTTAAAAGTGAAGGAGTTGAACTGTAGACTCAATCATTTTTAATATTTTATATTATTTGTACATTAATATTTTAAATACTGTTTAATATTTATCTAAATTTTTGTCTATATGTATTCAAACACCTGTTGTCCATGCAGAATTTAGGTTGTATCTCATTATTGTCAATTTTAATTGAATATTCATATCATTGACCTAAAATTTCAGGTCAGAATCCATTGGGCTATTATTAAATTTGGAGAAAACATATATTTTTTCCTTTTTATTGAATTTACTGGAGTGACACTGGTTAACAAAATTATATAGCTTGCAGGTGCACAATTCCATAACACACCATCTATACACTGTACTGTGTGTTCACCACCCCAAGTCAAGTCGATATTCTTCACCATTTATCTTGCCAATATCCTCTTCCACCTTTCCTCACCCAACCTTCCCACCAGCAATCACCACACTGTTGTCCATGTCCCTGAATTTTCTCTTTCTCTCTTTCTTAGTTCATCAGTAGATGAGTGGATAAAAAAGCTGTGGTACATTTATACAATGGAATACTACTCACCTGTAAAAGAGAAGAAAATTTTACCTTTGTGACAGCATGGATAGACCTGGAGAGGATTACTCCAAGTGAAATAACCCAGTCAGAGAAAGACAAATGCCCTATGATTTCACTCATATGTGGAAACTAATGATCAAATTGAATTAACAAGCAAAATAGAGACAGATTCATAGATAGAGAAAAGGATGGCAGCTGTCGGCAATGGCAGAAGAGGTGGAGGGATTGAGAAAAAGTTGTATAGCTTTTATACTTGAAATATTTATTTTGGATTTTATTACTATGTAATATAACCATGTACATCATATATGTTGCTATTATAAATATCAAAATGAAGATGAACACATTTTTAACAAATTAATTATTTGTGTGTAATAAATTTTGCCCCTTTCCTCAAAATTCTTCAAATAAAAATTTTTTGGAGCAAGAGAATACTACTGAATATTTCATCTCTCATCCCTCCTATTTTTCAATTTAGGATACTATTTTATACATTTCTTACACTTTTTTTTCTTTTTTTAGTTTAAAAAACATATTCAATACTAAGTTTTGTTTATTTAATCTAAGACGTCTTTGCATATTACAATGCTTCCCTTAAATACTGAAAAAAAGTTGATATTTTTTTCCTGAAATTCAGTTTCTAGAATAAATACTATCTCAGGTTTTAACATTTTGGTTCTCAAGATTTACAGAGGATAACAAATAAAATCTTTTTATATGAATCTTAAGAACATGAGTATTGGAAATATCTTTGTTCAGATCGTTCCCAAATTAACATTGTCTGGTTTCAAGTGGCCTTTACATGCACCTGCCAGGCACCTTTGGCTTCACTGCTGCTAAACACTTCACAGCATCCTGTTTTCTTTCCAGTGTTAGCACTGGAGTTTCAGGAACATGCCATGATGGTAGCATAGAGCCTGGCAGTGGGAGGGGCACAATGTGGAGGTTCCTGATAGCTGCAGGATTGGATTGTGCTCCTTGGAGAGGTCTTCATTGGGTTCTAAGTTGGAACAAAAGAGCTGAGTTATTTCTCAATCATCAGAATTTTATTAAGAGCCTACTATGTGCAAGCTAGACCTTCCCTTCCAAATGTCCTCTTGAGAATATAGTATGTTTCGCTTCTTTTCAACGATTGATATTATACACATTTATAACATATACCTAAGGCTGTTGCTGCAATCTAAATAAAATATAAACAAATAAAGGATTATCATACCTCTGACATCTGACTGAAACTGGATTAAATGTAAGCTCCTTGATGTATTATAGAATTGTACACTTGAAACTTTCATAATTTTATTAATGAATGTCACTCAATAAATGTAATAAAAAATTTAAGCTCTTTGAGATAAAGGATCATCTCTTAATTGCATTTTCATTATCTAGTCTTAGTTTATAGTAGGTATTCAATATATATCTATTAAGCTAGACTGACTACATCAGATCCATAACTAATACATTTCTATTAGTTTATAGTATAGAAATTTAAACTAATTGTTTGAACAATTTACATCATTAATGGGGATACTGTAAAGAGAAATAAATAGCATGCTTTTGTGTTGGTAGTAATACATATATATATATATATATAATATTTTAATGATGTCTTGTATGGTAATGGGAAAACGTGATCAATACTTTAATTTTAGGCATGACTAAAACAGGTATCTAAATTATTTTAGATTACTCTTGAAAATAAAATAATATGAAGAACTATTTAAAATTATTTTGTATTGATATTTTTATATCTGATTCTCAGCTAATATATTTTAAGATACTTTTAGTAATGTTTTTCAATTAAAAATAAAATGAGAGAAGAAACCACCAATGACTTCTTGCAGTGATAAAATTATATAACAGACATACACAAGGCTGTGGAATAGAATGGATTTATCAGTATAGCGATTCTGCTTAAACTTAGTTAGCTGAGAGATGTTTGGGTTTGTCTTTTCCATGATTGTCATCTGCAAAGATCCAGAACAGGGTTTAGACCCTATTTTAATGACTGTTGTTTTTTAGACATCATCTTTCTAACCCACCAAACCTCACTAGGCCTTTTAAAAGCATTTGTGCAGGTTCTAAATTAATCTAACCCTTCATAGTCATAAACTGGGGCTCAGGGTGTTTAGCACAGAGAGGTGCAGTCTTATCAATATTGAGAAAATTGGTCTTCCTGATAGAACATGCTTTCACCTTCCCATAGCTAAGGTGGATACACTAAGAAAATGTTGAATTCTTTGAAGGCACTGAGTATTAGCTCATAACAGAAAATAATAAGGCTCAATAGCAGTTTGTTTGTTTTTTAATTCACTAGTACAGGGTGTTTTATAGAGTGTAAGTGAATTGGTCTAAAAGTAGGAATCCTCAGGTGTCAAATGGATCAATAAATGATTCTGTGTTCTTGGACAAGGCACTTAACCCCTCAGAGCTTTAGTTTTTCTCATTGTTTAAAAAGAGGAATTGATGTAAATGATCTCTCAGGCCTCTTTAAAATTTTATAATTATTACCCTTTGGAAAACAGAAATGATGCATCTTTGATCACTCATTTATAACCACTACTAACTATTTTTTAAAACATAAGTAGAATGTTAATTTATTCTATTATTTAAATATCAATAATAGAATAAGTTAACATAACCATGCCATTGTCTGTTAGTCATAGTTATTGCTCTTTAAAGTAACCCTGGGATTTTTCCTGAGAGGTTTCTGTAAGTAGGTGTTACTTTGATAGACATTTCCCTCCAGAGTAGCAAATTTATATTATTATTTCAAGGTTAGCAGAAGCATCAAGTCAAGTTGTAATAGTGAAAGAAGAGTTGGAAAATTACTGATTTTATTTTCCACTTGGTTTAAAAAGTGTAAAAAATACTGACAGAATTAAAAGCACTATCAATTTTCTGCTGTCCTCAGTTGAGAAAAACTACGAGTGTGCCACAGGAAGAAGCTCCTACCTGTGGAAAGACAGAGCTCTCTCTAAGAAAAGTCACATTTACCTGGAAAGCTCTTCCCCCAGATATCTCCATGTCATTGTGTTCAGGTGTGCACTAAGATGTTATCTTCTGAGAGAGAATGCTCTTAATTCCCTGTTGAAAATACTTCCCTGTCACACCTGATCTTGTTTCCCTGCTTTATTATTATTATTTTTTTGCATAACAGTTATCATGACCTGAAATGCATACATTTATTGTTGATACCCCTTTTAAAGCCCCAACAAGAATGGAAGTTCTATAAGAGCAGGCATGACATAGTGCCAACAGAAAATGCCTTGTCACCAGTGCCCAGGACAGGACTTGGAATTCATAAGCAGCTCCACAAATATTAAATGAATGAATACCTGTGAAAACTTAATGCTCAAGAGAATCAGGCAAGTGAAAGAGCAGTCTGGAGTTAAGAAGAGCAGGGAATAACAAATATTTTCTGCATCAGGGGAAGCCCCTGCTCTAGTGTAGGGCTTGCCAACTCAGATGCGTATAGGGACCAAGAAGTTAATTGTAAGGATGCTGGTAAAAATCACAGGGAGTGGTAAGAATTGTTGCAAACTGAAAAATGTATCTATATCTAAAGACATTCACAGGTTTCAAACACCTGGAAGCTAAACAAACTCAAATATGGGCTCTAGTTTACTTATGAGCCACCTGCTTATAATGTGTGCTAGGTCACCTTTGTGGAACAGTGCAGGTAGGAATGACCTTGTACTCTATTATGAAGGATACAAAATGTAAACCAAAATAAATAAAACCTAAAGTAAAGCTACTGGAAAATTTGAATAGCTATTGATACGGAAGGTCAGCAGAAAACAGAACTCGAGCCCCTGGATATTGTGCCTGATAGTGACATCAGGATGTTTATCAATAACTAACTTGAAATTTCCAGGAGAACAATATTAGTGTGATTCTAAGTATTCACTATAGATCGATATTTCTCAAGCCATACAGTCCTTGTTTCTAGAGGAAAGATCCTCTGTCTATAATCAGGTTGTTTTCAGAAAAAAATGAGATCATTACAGAAATCATAGTTCTGACATTTCTTTTTAAAGCAAAAGTAACTAACTTGCATATTCTAATTACCATTTAATATCTTTTATTGCATTGGACTATTTAAGTCTTCTAATGCCTTCCAGAACTCTTTACCAACAGTGCTGTATGAAAAATGCAGGTATATAGAATTTAAATGACAGGAAAGTCTTTCTTCAAAGAAATGTGATTCATTCCAAAAAGCTGTACTGATTTTGGGACACTTACTATACTGTGACAAGCCACACTTAAAGCACTTTAAAATCTGGGTTTTCTTCTGCTTGTTATAATTGCTCCGACTTCGGCTTAACAAGTAGTAGTTGCTCAGATATCTAGTTTTCCTTTTTCCCATATCTAGCTTAGCTTCAGAGATAAATTTAGCATACTAATAAATATATATAGAGAGAGGTCACCTCAGGTACAGGAAATGTCTCTGCTTAGCTCTCTAAATATTTTGAGTTTCTTAGGTCTTCTTAATGTCTTCCATCACAGTTTCTATGAAAACTAAGCCTGCGGGTCAACATGGAGATAGCCAACTCCCAATCCTCTGCCTACTTCCAGGAACCTGCAGTGATCAAAGTCAGTGGGATAGAATAGGTTGTGGAATTCTCTTCCATCTCTGTTTTTATATTTTGACAATCATCCAGTTCTAGGGATAGAAAGGCATATCTTCTTCAATTTTCCTAACTAATAAACATAGTCAGAAAAGGTGGAGTTGGATCCCAATATATTAAGTCTTTCCAGAAAGTATCCAGCTATGTTATATGAAAAAAAGAGACATTTACTGGAGAAGATACGAGTACAGAAAACATTGTATGTAAGACAATGACACCTTAGTCCCCTTCAAAGTGGGCAACTTGAGACCTCCTCACACAGTTCTCCCAATCACCATCAGCTGACCATTGTATTTTCCTGAATCTCACTGGTCTGAAACCCCTTCCCTTTCAAAGATGATTTTAGTTTTGGGAAAAGCCAGAATTTGTAAGGCACCAAATCTGGGCTGTGGTGGGGGTGGGGAGGGGCTGAGTCATGTTCCACATCCCAGGTGTTCAGCCTGTTGTAGGCCTTTCAGAACATGAATCACTTTCAACAGATTCTCAACCATCTTTGAAGCGTTTGCGCCACACTTTTATTTGCACTGAAAATAAAAACTGCACTGTCCCGAAGGCCTTCTGAGCTATCTGAATAGTTTCTGTGGAAGAATGTTCAAGCTTAATGCAAAATTTGATAGAGATTCATTGCTCTACTTTCTCAGCTGACTGTGACGGCCACACAGTACACGTGCTCCCTCAATGGCATCTACCACTCCACTGACTGGTACAGTGACATCATCATTGTTCACTCATGTGCATTCCAGTCCACTCTACAATGGCTGAGGCAGACTTCATATATAAATTAAATTGATCATTTAATTTAATTTAGTAGACAATATATCGAAAGCCTCCTGTGTTCTAGACCCTGTGCTTGGTTTCTGCTGCAAAAGGGTTTACAGTCAGGAGATGGAGAGCGAGATGACAGGCCTCTGAGCCCATTACATGCATACAAAGGACTAGCAGGCCAGACACACCATGGGAACACCATGGTTGGCCTTTAGGCAGACTTTTTTTCTTAGATGTGTATAGTGGTGTATTCGTGTTTTATATTTCCTATTTTTTAATTTAAAAAAATCTATATTTTTTACAGCATATCTCTCCTAAATTCCCATTTAAATATGGACAAGAGTGAAAAAAGTGGTCAAATATGCAACAGAGTTTCTTTCTCGATGTACTTAGAGAAAGGGTGGGTTTTGTAGTATTCCTTAAGCTTTATTTGTCTGTGAGAAAAAGTAAATTCCAGGGGATAGCCTCATTCCCCAGAGTTCAAACGTGGAAACTATTAACAGGAGTGCTGATCTTAGCTGTCCTGAGGGTGTTAGGAGTAAAGGGTGTATTTCAGGTACTAAATATAAATTTACAGAGCTCCCACCAAATGATGATGTTCTTTGGGAGCAAAGACAAGCAGTAGATACCTGGGGAAGGAACATGAATATTAAGGGAAGCCACTGTGAATGGTGTGTTTCCCCTTATGCACAACTGTGCACATGACAAGTATATATGTGGCCAAAGTAAAAAATGCACAATTGCCAACTGGGCACATACTCCCCTCTCCACACAATTGAAGCAGAGTTTCTAATGCACTCGCGATTGTGGGTCAGTTGATATATACCTGGAGTCCTGACAGTAGGAAATATAAATGTGCATAAAGTGCTTAAATTCAGTGTTTGAGTTGGGTGGACTCAGCTACTCACCTTCACTTTTCTTTTCCTCTTTGCTTCTCTTTTTCTTTTTCTTTTTTTTCCCTTCCCTTCTCCTTTTGTAACTTTATGATTCAGAAATTATTCAAACTGCTTCAAGCTCTGTCATTTCTTCATGGGTGTTTTATGCCTGATCTTAGATTTTCATCTTTTCGCTGGGGTTAGAAGCAGTGGTATATCATTACATTAAAACTCTTTACTCTGTTATCCGTCAGCTTGGTTAACTTCAGTGTGGCAAAATCAAACCAAATTCTAAAATGATTCACTGGCTCTTTTTTGCAAACAAACAAAAAATTAGTTCAACGAGTTAAACAAATGCTACATTAAAATGCAGAACTACATGGTTTGACATTGAATCCTTTAATTAAAATTTTGTTTAAATTGCTAAAATATCAGTTTTGAAGGTACAGCTTCAGGCGGCTTGTGTTATTGGAGATTAAATTAAGTACTGTTTGCTCGATGTTTCTTATCTTCTTTTTAATGTTTGGGTACCCTTCTTCTTTATCCCAATTACTGAACACAACTCACTGTATGTTGTATTTTATATATTATACTGTGTATGTTACAGTTAGTCTTTGTTATGCAAACTTCAGTAATAAGAAGGCAATTATCTCACCCTACATGTATGGCATTAGAAAGAACCTTGGATATATTCTCTCTCTCCCCCAAATTTGCACAAGCTTGTCTTGAGATAATTGACTTTTCTCTGTGACAACAAGAAGATGATTAACTAGCTAGGCTACTTCTGTGTTTAAGCTTTTCTCTAGCACTTAATGAAAAGGGGCTCCTGTAGTGGATTAGTGAGGTAGTTTGTATAATATAGATAACTGTTAGAATTGCTGTATTAGTGTGAGTTGTCAACACCCTGTCACTTAAGTACATTTTAGGACATCTGTAGGAACACATTATATATATATGAATTCTGGGCAAAACTATAAAATTGGTTAATTTCCCAAACATCTTATGTATAAGATTAAAACCTTTGAGGTTTAAAATGACAGGTTTGTTGTTAAATACACTGTACTTTTTATTCTAAAGGGGCAAGTGACTTTATGCCTTCTCATGTCTTTGTTAAAGCTCTACCAGTGGTCTTAAGAGCAGCACTATGCTGGTGAGACCTCTCCTACCTTCAGGGAGTTAGTGGTGTTCTCCACCTGGATGCAATAGGGAAAAGTCTGATGGAAGAAGTGGAACAAAGGTTTTTTTGGTTATTTGGTAAAAGTTACCAGAGGCTTATTTTGTGTGTGTTTAATTTTTACAGCTTTGTCATGGTTGGTCTTTTGCAATTATACCTGAGAGTTTACATGTTGAAAAGTAAATTACATGAGTAATATAGAAAAACTTTAGAGGATGGTTTCCTGACTAAATGGCCACTTGTGATGAGTGTGAAGTTGCTCTCTGTGTTTGGAAAGATGCCATTGCTCACCTGGGAATTTTCCTATTGGCAGATCTATAGCAGGCCTTTTCACAGAATAGCATCATCCCATGATAATTTAGAAAGAGAAGGCAACATTTCCCAAATTTACCTTCTAAGACTGCATGACTTTTTAAACCTCCAAGAGCGAGGTTATAAAGTATCACCTGGGGGTAGGTAGCTTTAAAAAGGAAAATGGGCACCAATATTCTTAATTATCCCAATCCAAAACAGAATTTCTGAATGTCAATTACAACAGTGTAAGTACATTAAAATCTAAATTATCTATTTTAATGCAGGGGTGCATTGTTAAAAGCTATTTATATTGAATTTGGGTGGCATTCTGTCAATTGGCAATGGGTAGGGAATATTAGATTTATTACTTAAATTATATTGTATTTGGGCTAATAACACAGGGGAACAATTTTTAACATAATTCCTGTTGAGTTTAATTTTCAGCTGTTTTAGACGTAAATAGGCATGCTAATTTCAAAACTGCAGTTAGTTTTCTTCTGTCGTGTCAAGTTTTTTCTGTACAGCTTACCTTAATGCAACCACTCTAGGCTGGATTGAGCCTCGATCCAGGAAATCACTAGTGCTCTCCTATAGGCTGAGAGAAAACCTCCCTTGAATGGGGAGGGGTGGGAGACAATGTTGGAGACCAGTAACAGATTCATACTTGTCTATGCTATTCAGTTACACATGAGACAGCGTGGTGAGAGGTTGTGTGCCGCTCCATATAGTGAATTGTATTCTGAAGTGTAGTCTGAGTTCTTGTCTGTGTACAAGGAGTTAGCAGAATTTTTTAAAATTTACATAAGTACTTATTTCTTCTCCTTCAGATAATGTCTGCCTCTGCTATTTTTCATTGTAAGTGCCTAAACAACCCTGATTCATTTTGTTACATCCGTGGAGGTTTCACCATTCCCAGTCAAAGGACAAACATCAGCGCATTTGTCAGGCAAGCCTATTTTGCATATTTTAAAGTAAAACTTGGTGATCAAAAAAAGTCTCGGGCCCCTTACCAGGTGTTCAAGTAGTGTGTCAAGAGTTTACAGATGCGGACGAAGGGAACATATGATAATTGCCATTTGGTATACCTATGGTTTGGTGAGAGCCTAGAGATCATTCAAGAGACTGTTACTTTTGTATAGTGGAAACATCAGGATACAACAAGAAAAATAAATGTAAAATAGAGTATCCTAGTCTACCATCAGCTGAAATCCCAGTGCCAATTTTCATTGAACTACCCTCCTTTGAAAAACAGGGGTATGTGAAGAACTAAGTGACAGCAATGATGAAGATTTTGAAATTGAAGTTGATTCAGTTTATAAGAGATTTGATCAGCACAAGTTGAATGGTTTGGCATGAGATTTGGGACTATCCAAAAAGGCTTCAGAACTCCTAGCATCAAGACTACATGAGAAAAACTTGCTTGAAAAAGGAGCGAAGGTATCCTACTTTTGATTAAGAGAAAGTGCATTTCTTCAGTACTTTCGAAGTGATGGTGGCTTTGTGTATTGCCATAGCATACATGGTTTAATGGAGGAATTGGGAATTCTAGTCTAGAACGCAACTGAATGGCGACTGTTCATCGATAGCTCAAAGCGGAGCTTGAAGTGTGTCCTCCTCCACAATGGCAATTTATTTGGTGCAGTCCCGATTGGATGTTCAGTTTGTTTTAGTGAAGAATATGAAGACTTAAAGAGAATCATTGATCTGTTGTAATATCGCAAGCACAATTGGATTATCTGTGTTGACCTTCAAATGGTCTGCTTCCTTCTTGGTCAGCAACACGGATACACCAAGTATCCCTGTTTTCTGTATATGTGGGACAGCAGAGCTCATGAGAAGCATTGGGTGGAGTCAAATTGGCCTCCAAGATCTGACCTCAAACCTGGTGATCCAAACATTCTCCATGAGCCACTTGTTGACAGAAAGAACATTATATTCCCACCTCTGCACATAAAACTGGATCTCATGAAGCAATTTGTTAAAGCTTTGCCAACTGAAAGAGACTGTTTCAAGTATCTCATTTCTGCATTTCCTAGACTATCATTTGAAAAGATAAAATCCCTTAATATGTATGTTTGGTAGCAGAACTTTACTACTTGTACAGAATTTGACTTACAGTAACAATAGCCTTTATAGGAATAAAATAACTCTAAATAAACAGTCTATTCAGGTAAATTTTTCCTAATTTTTCTTTGTATGTACATTTGATATGGTTTTGGGGACAAAGGGAGGGTATCCTGTACCTTAAAAGGTTGACATGGTAGAGAAAAACTGCAGTCATTTTTTGATTCAGATGCCAAAAGTTGTTCAAAAACAAGTATCAAATCTAACTCAATGAAAATTGTGTTCCCCATTGTAATAGAATATCAGTAATTTACATTTCCTATGAAAGAAATAATAAGGGGGAAAAGGCTCACAGGTGTATTAGATAACAGATGGAAGCCATTCTGATAGCCATCATTTTTAATAGATAAGCCACAAAGTAGTTAATTTATACTGGGTAATCAGTAGATTATTAGAATTAACTGTAGATGGATGTGCCTGACATACATGCTTACATGTACATTGTTATCAGATTGATTCCTGAAAAAGACTACCAACAGATGAATAATGTGGAGGTAAGACCATGCTGCCTGATGCCAAAGGACTTAGATTTGAACTAATTCCTAAACTTACTAGTTTTTCATTTTGAAGAAGCCTTAAAAGCATTAATTTCTCTGGCCATAATGATGAATAGTATACCTGATTTTTTAAAAGTATATTTTATTGGTTATGTTGTTATAGTAGTCCCAATTTCTTTTCCCTTTACTCCCCTCTTCCCAGTATCCCCCTTCCTTACAGTAATCCCACCCCCCTTAGTTCATGTCCGTGGGTTATAGCTTCAGAAGCAATGAGGCTTTATTATCCTCGGTGCTGGGACCTTGAACTGCACTGTCTGGTCTGGTGCTAGCAGTACTCCCCAGGTGTCCCTCTCTACTTTTTAAAATGTATGACTATACTTTCCTCTGGCCTGCTGCTACCACCATTGCTACTGCCACCACCCTGGATACTCTTGACCCTGGCTCCGCCCCTCCTACCTCTCTGGATGAGTATTTCTTCTTTATATCTTTGTTTGTTGTACTTCCATGCAGCTCAGTTTTCTGGAACTTCTGGTTATCTCTGGTTTTGAGGTAGTTGTCTTCCTTCTTAGTTGTGGAGAGAGATGCAGCATGTTTATCTAGGCCTCCATCTTGGCCAGAAGTCCCCTGATTTTCTTATATAATGTGCTTTGTATTTAGGTAAAAATAGTTACAATGATGATATGACCCAATTTTAGGCCATAAGGAGATCAGGGGGTGAGTGAGCAAAGCAGACAAGTAAATCAGCATTTTCACTAATGAAGAAAGTTTTAAGTGGTTGTTTTAAATGTTTTTATTTCATACGTGTGTGTGTGTGTGTGTGTGTGTGTGTGTGTGTGTGTGTGTTTCAGGTCTGTTCAGAAAGAGTCCACCTATTGTTAATATAATGAGAATAGTTTGCACAACATCGAGGTAACTTGGCAGTCAAGGAGAGTGGACTGGAATGTGCATGCGTGAACAATGACAACTTCATTGTACTAGTCAGTGGGGGTGGGTAATGTTTTTGAGTGAGCATGTGTACTGTGTGGTTGTCACATTCAAAATGACTAAGCGAGTAAAACAATGAATTTACACCAAGTTTTGCATTAAGCTTTAACGTTCCTCCATGGAAACTATTCAGATGACTAGAAGGCTTTTGGGGACAATGCAATGAGTGCAGCACAAATAAAAGTATGGCACAAATACTTCAAAGATGGTTGAGAATCTGTTGAAAGTGATCCAAATTCTGGAAGGCCTGCAACAAGCAGAACACCTGAGAATGCTGAACGTGTATGGGCTGCAATCAACAAAAATTGATGACTGACAGTGCCAGAACTAGAAGCTGATCTGGGGGTTTCAAAAACTACTGTGTCTGATATTTTGATGCAAGATCTCAGCATGAAACATCTCATGTAAATTTTGTTCAGTGGCTTCTGCTGCCAGAGTAGAAGGAACATTGTGCTGCTGTTGCTAATAACTTGATTCAAACCACTATCAGTGAACAAGATTTCCTCAAGAAGGTCATAACCAGAGATGCATCATGGGTCTACAGCTATGATCCAGAAATGAATGCACAGTTGTCCCAATGGAAGTAGCCTGGTTCTCCACACCTGAAGAACATGCAGGAATTCATAGCAAAATCAAGACTGTGTCAACTGTTTGTTGATGGGAAAGGTCTTCATCACAAGTACGCCCCTCCAGGACAAATAATTAATAAGGAGTACTACCTCAGTGTTCTTTGCCATTTGAGACTTGCAATATAATGAAAAGAGCTGCAGCTATGGGCAACTGGTGACTGGGCAGCTTCATCACAACAACTCACCTGCTCATGCATCATGTCTTATGCAGAATGTTTTGGTGAAACATCAAATCACCCAGGTTACTCAGCCCCACTACAGCCCAGATTTGGTACCCTGTGAATTCTGGCTTTTCCCAAAACTAAAATCATCTGTGAAAGGGATGAGATTTAAGACCATTAAAGATATTTAAGAAGACATTATGGGGCAGCTGATGGCGATTCCAACAAAAGATTTTGCTGAGTGTTTTGAACAGTGGAAGAGATGCTGGGAAAACTGTGCGAGGTCCCAAGGTACCTACTTTGAAGGGGACTGAGGCATGATTGTTCTATATACAATGTTTTTTGTAACTTGTATCTTCTTCAGTAGATGTCTCTATTTTTCATAGTATGTACATGACTGAGTTCTTTCTGTATAATTAATTTTGAATCACCAAACCTAGTTTAGGTTTAGAACATAAGAGGCACACAAAGTACTTCTGTGGAATAAATGATTCTTAAGCCACTCAAGTTAGACAAAGTTGTAGCATAGAACAGGAAAATTTAGACCCAAGTACTCTGTGTATGTTGGTTCAGCACCAACCTTACTAGCAGGCAGAGAAGGTGATTTAATGAGGTCCTATTTCTAATATACCTAGCATAGTATCTGGCATAAAGTTCACTAAACAAAACTATTATATGTACTATAACAGAGTGGGTGAGAGCTACTAGAACATTCACCCACCCAAAATACTATCCACAGCAAAATATTATCTGTCTTTCTCATTGGCTGGTTGAAATGCTTACCATTAGACATTTACTCTGACAACTAGGATATTGCACCTCTGGAACTCTTCCTTGAAAGATTGATGTCCTTGGGCAAAGGTAAAACTTTTAAACTATGATAAATCCCTAACACTGTAGTGTGAATTAATTTTTCTGAAGTATAAAAAAAAATTTATTGGAAATCTCTTGAATACATTTTAAAGTATAATTCAATATTTCTAAACAAGGTAGTCTGGAGGAGGCAAGGGGCTCTGCCACCTGGAGACAGATGCCGTGTCCAAGCCCTGTCCACTCTTATTGTAAAAGTCAGTCTAGGGTTCATACCTTTTATTGTAGAGGGCTGAGGGGCAAGGGTTGACCTTTAAAATTACCCCAATCAGGCTCAAAGTCAGGGCTCAGCCTCCTTGGCCTCTCACTGATGGAGTCCTGAAGAAAGGGCAACAATTAGAAGTCAATGAGGACAACAGCTTGCAGACCTTCCCATGCTTGGCCTCAAAATGTGCACAGTGGCTGAGACATTGGGGCTGAGTGGGTAGCAATTAATAGCTTACAATGAGCTGTGAATTGATTTTTAACATTAGTAAGTTTAATATCGGAAGTCAGATAGTATATAAAGTAGTAAAGTTTGATAAGAAATAAAGAAGAAAGGAAAGGTATTCAGTCTAGAGCCCTGTTAGTGAGAGCCTGATCCATTTCTTAAGCTAGGGTTAATGTGATGCTATTGAGCTCAACATTTGAGAAGGTTCTGCTGTAAAGTGGTGAAAGGAACCTGACTGTAATATTCACCTAGCTGTGGGCTAGACCTGGCTATGTCCAAGATAGAGCAACAGTGAAGAGGCTTCTTGCGGTGAACTCCCTCTGTCCACCAAAAGAAGTGAGAAAGCTTAAGAATGTATCAAAGTGGGAGTTTTGATAGGGGTCACAATGGCCACAGCTGTACATTCACTTCCCTGTTTCTAAGTTACCAGAAGACATCAATTACTGAACTAGAAGAGTTGGTACAGGGCAGGAAGCAAATAAGAGTTCTGGAGACACTTTGATTACCTACTTCCCCTTCCAACTTGGGTGTCACTCATTTAGACATTCTCATGAAGAGCTGTCAGGCTAAACCTCACAAGGAAATGCCAAAACAAAAAAATCAGTGTGTACCTTCAATATTGAATGGAAGTCAAATACCGGTCATGAAGATTGCTGAGCTAGTCTAAGGAGCAAAATTCCAAAAGCCATAGGTAGAGATGAATCCTGCACATTTTAATATAAGATTTAGCAGTTTGTGATTTTTTTTCAGTTCTAGAGAATAATCCATTTTATTTATGTGTTTACAGGAGATCATGGATGATGTAAATTACATATTTTAATTTACCATGGATATCTTACCATCCCAATTAAGCGTCTGTTTAGTTAGCACATTCTGCAGTGAGTTATCCTTCGAAGGCCCACTGGTATTTCATGGTACGTCAGTCAATAACCCATGTCCCCAGCCTAATTGCCAAGGGGCTATATCCTGACTCCTAGCTAGAGGTTGCCTTTGGAAAGCATAAAGTTATGTTTGCTAAATGCAAGCCTCGTGATCTCTGGAAGGCGTTAGCAATAATCTTCCTGCCCATTGCACAAATTCCTCCCTGTAAATGCCAGTGATTATGGTGTAGACAAGCATGTGCTCCAATCCCATGATTTTACTTGAAAACTTAGCTTCTTGTCTGCTTCTAAAGCCTTCCTCTCTCTTTTAATGTTCACATTTTGTTAAAGTAAATGGAATTAGAGGTAGAAATAAATCAGTTTAATCACACATGAAGCATGATTTTTCATAAATACACCAGTCCTTTTCACATAAAACATGGAAAAATGAATGTCTTAATTTGCAGCCAGATTGAAACATTCAAAAATATATTTAATTTTTTATTCTAAACACTTGTCTGTGTTATTTAGAAATAAATCTTTTTTTGATTACTCAACTCTAAGTCTAGAATTGAATGACAATTTTTCTGTAACATTTTTTATTGTAAAGAGATATTCTTTTTGTGCATGTGCATCCATACACCTAAAAACACATGCATTCTGTAGCTTTTAAAAATCAAGTATAAATGTATCTAGTGGTCAGGGATGGATAGGAAGTGATGATTGTCTCTTCCTAGTCACCTGCCCCAACAATAAAGGAACAACTGAGGAAAAAAAAAAATGTATCTAATTCATCTCTCCAATGCAGTACATCAGTGTAAGAAAGGTGTGGATTTCATATAGGTAAATTTATTTTTATTATGAGAAAATAATCAAAATAATTGCTAAGGGTAAGTTTACAAATATTTACAAGAGTTTAAAGGTAAAAAGTTAAGGATATACCCATATACCCTAATGATACAAGAAGAGAAATGAGATGTCAGGGTACAGAGTAATCACCTTTACATTCCATCTGACAGTGTGTTCAGTGTTAAGCAGCTATGGAGAGGACAGCAGCTTTGTCGAAAGGGCCATTTGTAAATCACAAAATGTCAGGATTAGAAGGAACTGCATTTGCCATCTAGTCTTATCTACCACTGCATTTAGAAATCCTTTCTGTTGTAATCATGACTAACTGCTTGAACAGATCTTAAGAAAGTGCAATTGGTTCATAAGACTTAATTTTAGTACTGAATGGCTATCAGGTTTATATAATTCTTTCCTGTGGCAGAAAATGCAAATGTCTCCCTAGTGTTTGTTCTCCACTTCTTTCTTTTATTAATAGTCACCCCTCATTTCCACCCCAACACATTTGCCTTTTGGCTGGGTTTATGGCTGTGTATCTAGAGACCACATTTCCAAAATTCCCCAACAGTTAGCTGTGGCCATGTAATTAAGTTTGGGGCCATGGGATCTGAGCTAAAATAATTTGTGGAATTTTCAGGTGATCTCTTTAAAGACAAAGCTGTTTGTCCTGAATATTCCAGTGAAATGGACATGGTAACAACTTTATACTTAGAGATGGAACTATATGTTGAGGATGACTGAGTTGATTGTCAAGTTTGAATACCTGGATGACATCCCAGAGCAGAATTTTCTACCTGCTCCAGACCACCTCCTTATTACTGACAATACTATCTTACTAATGCCACTGTATTTTGGTGTTTCTTTGTTGTAGCAGTTTAATCTACACCCTGGCTAATAAGTTTACATGTGGCAATATATGCCTTCTCTTAATCTCCTGTAGAATTGTACAGAATTAGTGTACTCCCTCTCTAATATTACATTGCTTTGACTATTGAAAGATAATAACTATCTGCTACATATTTATTTATTTTCCTCTTTCCTGACTAAATCTTTCTCAGACTTTATCCATTCTTCAAAGAGCTGGGACTTACTTTTCATAATGTGGACACCATATCTCCCTAATGTATTCTTGGTTTGCTGGTCTGTCACATTTTTATATTCTTTTCACATGAAGAAAAGTCTCTGGTCTCCAGTGTAATAGTCTCCTGTGTAGTACTTACATTTATCCCTATTAAACATCATTTTGTTTATCTTAATCCCTCATTTCAGCAAGTTGAGATAATTTTGAGAGAGTTCAGGCTTTAATAAGACCAATGATAAATGCAAACAAGTTGTTTGTTTTTCCGATAAATTGAAGAGTTGTTACACAAGGTCTGTCCATGAGGTATCCAGCCATGTAATATGAAAAATTGAGGTATTTATTGAAGAGATACAGGATACAAGAAACATTGTAATAGGACAATGATGTCTCAGTCCCCTTCAAAGTAGGCACCTTGGTACCTCACACAGTTCTCCCAAACACCATCAGCTGCCCTGTCATATTTTCCTGAGTCTCATTGATGGTCTAAAATCTCTTCCCTTTCAAAGACTATTTAGTTTGGGGAGAAGCCAGAATTCACAGGGTGCTAAATATGGGCTGTAGGGGAGCTGAGTCACCTGGGTAATTTGATGTGTTGCAAAAAAACTCTTCACAAGATGTGATGCATAAGCAGGCGCATAGTTGTGATGAAGCTGCCAATCACCAGTTGCCCATAGCTGCAGCCTTCTGAATCACCCAAAGAGTTTCCATGGAGGAGTGTTCAAGCTTGATGCAAAATTTGATGCAGAGTCATTGCTCTACTCATTCAGTCATTTTGAATGCGATGGCCACACAATACACATGCTCACTCAATGGCATCTACTGCCCACACTGACTAGTACAGTGAAGTCATCATTTTTTGTGAGTATACTTTTCTTTATCTATTTTGGTCATGTTTTTAACCTAAAATCAAGGGAAGGAAACATTCAATAATTCATAAAACCAGATATATCCGTAGTTAGGCCTGCTTTATATAGTGATGAGCCTTGGCTCTTCTAGTTACACCAAAAACATGGAATTTATTTTACTCTAAGGCGTTTTTACAGCATGCTTTTCACAATTGAATTTGAATCTGAAAGTGACTGTCTTGTTTCTTCTTCTGTTGGTTTCAATTTTTTGCTCCTGCTAGTAAGACATCATTATGGTTCTTGGATCACAATCGGTTCTCTCAATGACAATGTTTTTTGCTTGATGTCTCCTTTCTTTGATGAGTTGGCTAGATTTATACATACCCAAGAATGCTTGCCAGCCCTCAGGATTGATACAAAGCATGCACAATTTGTGTCTAGGGGTCCCTATCTCCATATCAAGATAATTTTATGTTCTATAAGTCTTATCACCTCCCCTTTATGTGAGCCCATTTTTATTGCCTTTTCTCCTAAAAATCAAGAAAATAAATTGTAAATCAAGGAATTATGGATATTTTCTGGAAATTTATGTTAAGGATTTTTAAAAGTTATGTTACTTTGTAAAAATGAAAATTGTTATTGAATGACAAAGAAAAATATAGAGTTCAGAAAGAGTTTATTAATCATCTATTTCAACCCCCTTATTTTATTGTCGTCGGCAGCCGTCCGTCTTGAGAGACGATGGTGTAGCTTCTTAAGAGTCTATCTGCACCGCCGAGAATGGCTGTGCAGTCCAACTCGGGAGTGACACGGTATCTGTCTCCTCCCGTGTTGAATCGACATCTTGCGATGACGCTGGAGTGTCCTCTCCAGTGAAGCTGAAGCTACAGAGCCTGGGCAGGGTGATATGGAGGG
This sequence comes from Furipterus horrens, assembly GCF_987537825.1. NCBI lineage: Eukaryota > Metazoa > Chordata > Mammalia > Chiroptera > Furipteridae > Furipterus > Furipterus horrens. The sequence goes on along the minus strand of NW_028327171.1, from coordinate 159,394,746 downwards.
TCTGCTGTTGCCCATGCAGCAGACCCCCCCTCTCTTCGCAGCTGAAGGGTCCAAGGGAAAGACGGAGTCAATACAGCTTGGCTTCAGGTGCGCCGCAGGAGTTGCCGTGTTGACTACAATGCCAAACCGCCTTAGGGACTCCGGCTCCGGATTTTCTGTCGGGGTTTACTCCCTTAGCCTTTCCCCTAAAGAGGTATGCCGCAAGGCAGCGGAGGTTTTTTGGAGTCAGAGTTTTCCTTCTCTGATGTGCCCTGACTGGAAGATCGAACCAGCGACACTTAGCTCGCAGGCCGACGCTCAATCCACTGAGCCAAACCAGCCAGGGCTTTATTTTATTGTATAAATGAGAAAATCCTGTCTCAGAAAGCTTAAATAACTTGCTTAAGTTCCCAGAAAAGAGAGGAAAATTTGAGTAAGAAGATTTTTGATATATTTCTCAAACTATACCACACGATCCTTGTTTTTTGCTTAGGAACATATGTATTTAATACTTGGCCTAGGCCATGTATCTTTTTAATTAGATGTGTCTAGTGATAGATATAAATTATTTAAACTTGTTTATGCTTTTGTGTTCTGTCTTTGAATGACAGTGAGTACAATTAATAATAATATTTAGGATCACAGAGGATATTTATTGTGCACTTACTATAAGCTAGGCACTCTTATAAGTGCTTCATATAACAAATTATTTGATTTTCAAAAAATCTTCAGGAAATTGATAAAGTTGGTAAATTTGTCAATCTCATTTACAAATGAGATGTTGAAGTTCAGGGACTAGTCTGAAGCTGCACAGCTGGTAGTGGTAAAATCAAGAAGTCAAGATTCAGAATCCCATTTTAGGATCTGTGCTCTACACCAGTACACTATATTCCCTATGATAAAAAGCTTTCATCCTGGTTTTTCAACAGTGGATCAGCTATGTGTGTGTCTGTACATACATGTATGTTATCCATGATCTAGGCCATATTGCATTGATATATGTTTAATGTACTCTCTGCGTATGTAAGCAACAAAATTTTTTTAGAAAGAAAACTGATATATGGTTTCCTATATATACCTCAACAGGATTAATTTCATGGGCTCATAATTTGCTGAGAAAATTGAATAATATGGTAAGAGAATAAATGCTTTATGATATAATGATTACAATTAAAGTACAATTATTAGACTTGCATAATCATTTATCTATTTTAAAAGAACTATCCTATGTGTTTTATACAATGTCAATCCATAAACCAAACAGACAGCAGGCAAGAAAACCCAAGACAAATAAAGATATGAAGACTAGTGTATTCTTTAGATTCCCCTAACCCCCACTACATACCATTTTATATAGAAAAAAGAAAGAAAGAAAGAAATACATAATGCTTTGGCCAAGAATGTAAAGATGCATTTGTCACCTTCACCTCTATGTCACCAATATTCTCACAGGCTACCACTCACCAATCTCCCATTTGAAACCTCCTGGGCCCATTTTTAAAGATAGCCTATTCTTCCTTTCAAAATAAAATGTTAAATCTCTAGGAGGAAAAGGGATTTAAGCAGTAGTTTCTCTTGCCTCTAAGATGATCACAGCATATCTAAAGCTGGATATTGTATACTTTAAGTAGTATTATTAACATATCACCAAGAAGTTTGTATGTACGTATGTACCAATTTTAAGCCTATTTTAAAGTTTATAATTAATTTCTTTTAAGATGCAGACACATATGACTTATTTATCATTAAATAAGTCTTTTTTTTTTGTTCTCCATGTGTTTATACTGCAGATTTTAAGAACATATTCATATGTCTAACAAATTTAGAAAATAAATACCTAATACAATATGAGTCTTGGCATACTTAAGGTGTTACTAGGAATCTAGGAAGTGGAAATACTGCTCTTATAAAACTTCCTGTGATCAAATTTAATCAGAAAGATTTTATATGATTAATATTTATACTCAAAGATGGGTAAATTCTGAATATTCTTTATAAACATATAAAACAAGCATCTTTTGTCAATGATGGAAAGGGATAAATGGGTTTTAGAAGAAAAAATAGTTACTGGTTAGCAGTGAATTTTAGCCTAGCACTTTCATTTCTTGTAAAATATTCAAAATATGACCACGCATTCAGAAATATCAAATAAAGTTCAAACAGTTTAAACTTAATTTGAATCATATTACATCAGATCAAATTTCTAGTTATTTCTTCAATCAACATTTAAAATATACCTATATTTTAATAAAGATCCAAGAAATAGAATGAAGCTTTGGTTTTACTGCAAATGCATTGCCTGTATTTATTACAAATATGAGCCTAGCAGGCATTTAGCATAGATTTATTTTAGTCAAACCAATGTCATCGTATTGATACTCTTTTTATAATTGGGAAATGGAACTGAGGTGGCATTTTCATCATGACATCCTTTGTGATTGACATGTGTCTGTGCTAAAAATACATTTGTGCACAGATTCATAGTACAAATTAGATAATTTGCCTTTAGATAAAGTCCTTCTTTAGAAGACTTTTTTAAAATCCAAGAATAGTAAAGAGACACTTAATAACACCCTCTCTGAGAATAGAGAAGCAACAAAGAAGTAGTTTAGAAATATATGTCTGCTTTATTTGTTGTTAGGATTAGAGAAGAATGTATTAGATTAATATTTGAAGCAGAATTGTAGCAAGATATCAAAGGCATTAAAATAATCCATTATTTATCTTTTTTTCTCCATCTTTTTGAAAAAGATGAATGCCTCTGTTATATTTCATAATCAAAGTTCTATTTTAGTCCAATATTTGCACATTTGACAGGTTAAAATATAAACTAGTTTACAGATGACATATTTGAGAATTTACAAGTTTGTCTCTCTGCAATCTAGATTTTTATGCTATCTAGATAATTTAATCTTCATTTTTTAAAAAATGTTTTTTCAAGTCCAGTTAGAAAGTTGCAAAATTAGTATTCAGTTTGAGTCTTCTTATTATTTTATTATTTTTTAATTTTGCAATCTTGTATATTCTCTTTAAATAAAAGAAAGAAGGAAATAAAAGAAAAGAAACCTGAATCTACAAAGCAAACTAGTGCTGTAGATTATGAAAATGATGTTGTTGAATCTTTAACTTCTAACATCTCCCATGTTTCTAGAGATTAATAAGAATACATGACACTGAATAAAGAAAACCTCATTTAAAATGGAGTTGGGAGGCCAGAGGAGGAGCTCTCATGCAATTACAGACCCCGACAGGAAGAGAAATACCTTGCACTCCCAACAAGGGAGGAAGATTTTCTCCTTGCCCAGCAACAAGCTCAGCCAATGAAAACTGTTTCATCTCAGCCAATGAGGAGCCATCACCATGGTAGACTTTGTCATTCCTCTGGTTGACTTTCATTAAAAGCACTCCCTCCCAGATTTCTCCTTTTTCTCTATAAACTACCATTCCTCTCCTTTGTTTGCTGGACTTGCCTATAGTTTTTACCATAGCTTGCTTGTTCCATATTGCAATTTGCTGTTATTCCCGAATAAACTCACCTGTTTTTAAACTCAACAAGTAGTTGCACTGTTACCGGTTTCCAACCAGTTTGTTGCAAAACTGTACTCTCTAATGTGTATTTGGGAAGCATAGGATAAAAAATAAAATAAAAGCCTACTTTTTGAAGCCAAGTAGTAAAAATAAAGAAGAAATTGCTCCCATTCTCCTTACAGGTATGTCATTTAGCCTCAGTTTCCTAAAGTTCATCAAACCAAAAAAGGAAAAGAAAAAAAAAGGAAACAAGGTCAGAAACACAAAAATACAGCTACATAGAAAGAAATACATTGGAAAAATAAGCAAGAGAGAAAGTGAAAGCAAAAATGAGTCTTGTAAAGATGGAGAGACTGGGCTATAGAAACTGGTCACATAAATAGTCATGAAATGAAAAGTTTCAGATTTGTATTGAAGGAAGAAAAAAAAAAAAAACTACTTAGAGAAAGGCCAACAGGCCAGACTAAATAATCCTCAACTTACCGTCCAATTCTGAATCCCATATTAGCTGCAGAGATTTTAATGTAAATATGCCATTACACTGTCATTACAGTGATCAGGCTTCATGGCTCACAGGTCACATCTCAGCCACTGTTAATTTTGCAGGCAAAAGCTTTTTTTCTCTTGAAATGTTAATAACTTTCTATTAGTTAATGTAGCGTGACTAAAATTCAGATTAGATATAATTCATTTTAATATCTGTGACTGGCTATCCTGATCATTTAGCAATGGTTTCCAGCTGAATACAAGATGCTAAATTGGACTCATTTGCATAGCCCTGTTAAAGCAATGCTACTCTAGAAATGTAGGCATCTTCAAAATTAATTTAAAAGATTTTTTTTTCTCCTGGTTTTGCTACTAGCATAAAATCTTTAGTTGGCAACTAGTTGAAGTTACCATGAACTGAATACACATCCTTTTCTCTGCACACCCTCCCATCCCCCAAGGAAATAAGAATCCAAAACACTACTCAGGGGTGTTAACTGGGTGTAGAAGGTACCCCAGAGCACAGAGAGGGTTTGATTTAGGAACCCTAATATTGTTACACAAATATGAACTATTGACAAGGTCTGTAACAACCAGGTTTGGAGAACATTTCATTCCATCATCTCAAACCTGTTTTTAACTCTCTGTGTTCTGTAGATTCAGTGTATCGCCATGGGTTAAGTATATGGAGTCTAGTTTGTTGAACTAGATAACATCAGTTGCTTTCCAAGGAAAAAGCCCGCACCAGAATGGAAAGTGCTGTTGTTATTAGTCATACACTAAGTTGGTTCTGGTTCTTCTCTTCATTTGCATATGTAACACCCATTGATGTTAATGGAAACCACAGATGCAACATGGGGCAACCAGATCCCTAAATTATCAATGCCAATGGGTAGATGCTTGCACAACCAATTCAGTAATTGCAGCTGGGAAAGGATTAGGGATTCTTTGTAACTTGATCCAAATTTTCTAACCTTATCATATTTGATTATTTCTTTTCCTTTCAATTAAAAGACAAACAGTTTAAAATGTTAATCATCTCCTATTTCTTCACAGGTAATAAATATCTAAATAATCTATATCTAGGTTAAACTTTTGATTCAGGAATCCTAAAAGATTATTAGGAAGTTAAAAACTGTCATAAACACATTTTAAATATTTTTCTTAATTTCACTTACCTAAAAAGCAGTGTTTGAAATGACAACTCTCCTTTTTATGAACTTATTTAATCATTACCTAGTCACTTATGTAAAGATATTTAGCTTTAGGAACTCACAGTGTTAGTATCTTTGAAATATAATGTTCAGGAATGAGGGCATAATTATATTTAGTCTCAAACCAAAAAACAGGTCCCAGATACCGAGGTTTCTTTTTACCGAAATGATCATTTCTAGAATATTAGAGAAAACACATGAGTTGGAAAACAGTCTCTTTATGGTGCTACTCTCCTACCCCTTTTCTGCTTTCTCTGTTGGTCACTAAGTGGAACAAATTATATTTGCTTAGTAAGTCTCTAATTTGAATCTGTCCTCTCCTATATCATATCAGGTTGGGTTTTTATAATTTCTGATTGGTACTACTTCTGCTACTCTTACCTGTTTTTCCTGGCCACCTTAACTCCAATTTATCATCATAACCACAGCTGCATTTCCACAGTATAAATCTCATTGCTCCTTCTGTTGAAATCTTTTAGCAACCTCTTCATGATTCTTAGGGTCAGAAGTCTCTGTATGGTAAATGCTTCAGTTTGCCGCTGACTGGCTGTCCAGCCCTATCCTCTGCGTTATCCACATCTGTGCTCTGTGTCCCAGCCTGGACTAATTATTTCCATTTCCCAGAAGTAACCATGCAATTGCATGCTTCTCTGCCTTTGCTTACACTGTTTTCCTTTTCTGAACACTCCCCTAGCTCATTGCCCACAAATTCTTACTCATTGTTCTGTACTCAGCTCAGTTTTTACCTTTTCTAGCAAGACTCCCTTCCTTCTCCCATGTCTTCAGATAGGGTTACACACTTGGCCCTCTGTGCACCATGGCACTAGCTCATGCCTTGAATGTATTAATGTGAGATTTTATATATATTTATATATAAATATAGTGAGTATCAAGAGAATAGAGACAAGTATTACATAGATTCTTTATAAATATTTTTTAATTAACAAATGAATAGTACATGTGCCTTTTCATCATCAAACATCTAGCCTTTATAAAATCAATTCTAAGTCCATTTTGTCTCCCTGAAGTTCTATTTCACCAAAAGCATCTTGTCTGATATTTGAGGATAAAATCTCCCAGGATCCTAAGCAAAATTTTTGTTTTGAAAAGGTGACATTTCAGAGTGGTTCTGAGATTCTTTAGCTTCTTCTATCTTTTTCTAAATTGACTAGGAATTCTGGTTTTTCTTTAAATTTTCAAAGCTCTTTATGGATATAGAATATGTTTCCCTGGATAATGACATTGGATATTTATTTCCATTTAGAATAAAGATACTTCATAGTCTGAAATAATAGTTCTTCCTTTAATATACTTATAAAGAAAAATATGGCTAGGTTTCAAATCCTTACTCTCTGATAGATTTCTTTATTTAAAAAATTATTTTAAGACTCCAAATAGTTTGGACCAGATTTTAGGACTTGAAAACCCACCAAAGTCCCTCAGTTGAGTTTCCCTTATAGAAAATTCCTCATTCACTGCCATGAATTCTTCTGTAAATTTAGAGATACACAAATCTCTTCCTTTTTTTTTTATCTCAGAGTTCCCTACCTGCAATATACAAATACAGCCATAAAAATATGTTGTACTACTATAAAGCATATAAAAACTGAGATCTTAACCACAAATTAACAAAGCAGTTCCATTAAAAAAGAACCTAAAGTTGTGTCTTCCTGTTCTATAAATCCAGTGACACCATACATAGACATCCTAGCATGGATTAAACTGGGGAAAATGGTTAAATGATTGACTATTTTAATAAGGTGAATGATCTTTTTTATGCTGAACAGTAGTTTTATTTATTTATTTTTAAAAATTAATTTACTGTTCTATTACAGTTGTCTTATTTTCCCCCAATTCCTCTCTCCTGCCCTGCCCACCTGATTCCCTCTCCCACAGTCAATTCCCACCTGTAGTCTATGTTCATGGGTTCTTCATACTAGTTCCTTAATTAAACCCTTCCCTTTCTTTTCCCCTTCTGGCTGTCTTCTAATTTCAGAGAAAGAAATAACCTCGTAACAGTAAGATAATGTCATCTATTCACTTCAGTAGAGTTATCTTATTGCTTCACCTTAGTATTTTTTACTTTTCTTCTTGATTTTTCTTGACTTATATATTAAAACATGAATATACCCATCACCATTTCTATTAAGATCTTTTCCACTTGTCACTATTTCAAACTGTGTTATTAAGAAGGCTATTATTTTGTATCTTCTGCATATTTCATTTGTGTAGTTTCAATCTACTGACCACTGTTTTTCATTCTAAGATAATAATCATATTTGAACAATTAGATGAGATAATAACAGCAGTGTCAGGATCACAGGAAATAAACATTGGTTTCAAAAGGCTCTTGTAATCTAACTGTTGAGGCAAACACTTGTTAAGATGAATGGTGACAGAATTAAACATACAATTAATTAGTGGTTATCTGGAAATTGTGTGAAGGGAAGATGAATATTGTGAATGTAGTGGGGATGAGGGAATGTGTTTAAAGAAGTAAACTCTGATAAACATACTTACATTACAGCAAAACTGAGTTAACTCCAAAGAAGAAATCAGTGCAGAGCCATTGGAAAAAGCTTTATGGAAGTAAATACGATATTACTTGATCCTTGAAAATGGATAAGAGGAGATAAGAAAATACTCAAGAATGTATAACAGCATAAACAATAAAATATAAATTAAAAAAAAGAATGTCTAACAATATATGCAAAGGGTAGCATTGGGATGAGCGTTTAGGTTCAGAGAAGCTTCAGGTCTTACATTAGATAGGATGAAATAAGAAATGTTTGTAATAATGTAAGCAGATGAATCTGGACACAAAGTAACAGAAGCCTTGTCACTAGGGCTTCTCCCCAGGCTGCCTTCAAGTCCTCACAACATGGTGGCTGGTTTCCACCAGAGGGAAGGATCCTATTAAAGAGAGAACAAGAAAGCAAAAGTGTTCCTACAATGGAAGCTGTAGTCTTTTTGTTATGTAATATTGGAAGTTACATACATTTACCTCTCCCATACTTTACTGGTCTCAAGACCAAATCTGGTAATATGTGGGAAGGAACTACACAAGGGTATGAATACCAGGTGAAAATTACTGGGGGTCAACCTGACGCTACCACAGTGTAAAGTAAGGATGCCAACCAAGAGACTGTTAGATTCATCCAGTGAGAACATGATGAAGGTATGGCCATGAGAATAGAGAGAAAAGGAAAAAATATGTGAATTATTTAAAAGACAAAATACTTAATACTAGTAAATTTGATAAAATATCAAAGACTAAAAGAAGACTTCAAAGTTTTGAACTTGGAAAATTTTAAGACTAATATAGCTACCAATTGATTGGGTGGCATACAAATGGTAGGTTTTTTTCAAGAAGATTTTATTTAGTTAGTTTTGAGAGTGAGGGGAAGGGAAGGTGAAATAGAGGGAAAGAAACATCAATGTGTGGTTGCCTCTTGTCTGCCCCCAACTAGGGACCTGGCCCACCACCCAGGCATGTGCCCTGACTGGGAATAAAACCAACAACCGTTTGGGTCACAGGTTGGTGTTCAATCCACTGAGCCACACCAACCAGGGGCAAATGGTAGTTTTTAATGTAAAGGCAACCTGAGTTGTAGTTCTGTTGAGTGTGAGGTGGCAGCTACTTACCCAAGGGAAGATTCCCTATAAACAGAGAAGTGTTCTGGATACTATAATGGAACACAAAAATGACAGGCAAAGTTAGGTCAAAATGTCTATACTACTGCATGATATTGCACTGAATTTGAATTTGGTTAGTCAGAAGCAGGAAAGATTGGGAGAAAAGTGTTGTAGGTAGTGTACATTATTCACATAGCAGATGTTCAACATGAGTTTAATTAACCTGTTCTGCAAGTAGTATGGCTCTCTCTCTCTCTCTCTCCTTTCCTTCTCCTCCCACTTTCTTTCTATTAATTCTCCTACTGCTCCCCCTTCTCTTCCTTCCTTTCTTCTTCCTGTTAAACATGTTTATTTTTGTTTTATATACAAGAAAAAATATAATCATTCAGAACCAGAGTATAAAGATGACATTGTAAAGTATCATCAAGCACTGTTCATTTTAATAAAATGTTTAATTTAAGCCTCAGTGAAAAGACACAGAATATCCAAAATTCTAGAATAAAAAAAATCCAAAACAGCTTTAAAAATTAAATATAGTAATTCAAGTTATTGTTTTACCTTTCTAATATTTATTTTTGATGTGATAAAAATCTGGTAATAATGAATTACCTATAAATGTATGCAGATTAAGAATTTTTTACAACATCCATTTACATGATCACATAGTATATGCATCCTTGTCAGATTTAAAAAGAGAAAAGATCTATGAATTCATGCCCTTCCCAAATACATTTTACATCAGAGTGCAAGAAAAGAGTGGAGAAACAATAGAATTTTTTCACACTTTATTTTTAAGTGTAAAAATACTTTTTTCACATTGGCTAATGAGATCAAATCTGTTTCAGAGGTTATACATTTAAACTGATCTTTGAAATATAAAACCTTGTTAATTCATGAAATAATGGGTAGTCCATTGAGCATCTCTAAATTATTGAATTTTTAAAGTTTAAACATTTGAAGTAAACTTGAGGTTTGATGTTCATGGTATTTTCCCATTTTTAATTTGGCTGTCTTTTTTTGTGATTGATCTGTGATTTAAATATATGCATATTTAAAATGTATGAATATATGTAAATGTGTGTGTATATATATATATATGTAAAAGGTATGTGTTTTATACACATATTTATTTTCTCTCACTTGAAAGTTCACCTCTCATTCTTTTAATGGTATATTTAATGATCAAGAAGTTTATTTTAATGAAGTCCAAACTTATAATTCCTTTATGGTTATTGTCTATGTGTCACACTTAAGAAGTGTTTTCCTAGGTCAAGGTCATAAGGATATTCTTCTATGTATTTTTTACTAGCTTTATTGCTTTTACATTTAGTTCAATGACCCATGTGGAATTTATTTTTGGTATTGTGAAATCAGGGCCAGATATTTTTCTCTCAATTTCATGTACAGTTATTTTTGTACCTCCTTTCCCCCACTGTGCTGCTTTGTTATAAATCAGGTGACCATATATATGAAATTTGATTCTAGATTCTATTCTCTTTCACTATCCAAATACACACAATCTAATTACAGTCTCTTAAGTAAGTCTTGATGTCTGGCAATGTAGATCCAACAGCTTTGTTCTTTAACCTTGCCTTTGCTATTTTGGCTCCTTACATTTCCATAAAGATCAGCTTGTCATTTTTCACATAATACCTAATTGGGTTTTGATGCACTGAATTTACAATTTAATTTTGGGCAGAATTGGCATTTTTACAAATATTGAATTGCCAAATCACAAACATGGCATACTGTAATGAGACGTATGTCACTATTTTTTGTCTTTTTTTTAATAGTTTATTTTTTATTGTATTTTTTCCATTATTTTTTATCCCCTTTATACCGAACCTCCTCCCATAGGTCATTCACTTTTGCCTGCTTGCAAAAAATAAACTTAAAATGTTGTAGGGTGTTGCCCGCTTTTCCAAATGGAGTGAGACCCCCTTCAACTGTGGAAGAGAGGTGCTCATTTTCATGGCCTGCCTTGCTCTGATTCACCAGCTGAGGTGAGAAGATATTAAAAGCTGTCCCAAAAGAGAATGCACAAATTCTCCTCTTTCTCAAATCCCAGTTGATACATAAATGCTTCTCAGGCTACTGTATATCTTTATGTGCTCTCGGGAGCCTTAAAATGCTTCCATTTTTGCTGTTGTTATTGTTGTTGCTAATTTTCTAGAGCTTTGGAGATGCTTTTGGGGAGATGAGTTTGACTCAGTCATAGCCAAAATCTTAAATAATGATTTTTTCTACAGAAATTTGTTTATTTAATTGAAGTAGTCAAACTTGTTGCCATGAAGTTTTTCATAAATTCCTATTATTACATTTGTAATAATTGTAACACCTTTATTCATGTCCCTCTACTTATTGTATTGTTTTCTTTATCATATTTTCTAGGAGTTTTCCAAATTTACTGTTCCTTTAAAATAACAAAACTGTGGCTTTGTTGACTTTTCTAATGAGCATTGGTTTCCTATTTCGTTAATTTTTACTAGATTTATTTTTCCTTTTATTTTGTTTACTTAACTGATATTTCCTGGCATATTGTGTGATTCATGTTCAGATAATTCATTTTGTACCTTTCTTGTCTTATATGTACATTTAATGTGGTAGAATTTCTGAAGTAAAGCTTTATATGTATCCCATATATTCTGAATAGTGTTTTAATATCACATGTCACTAGATATCATATTTCTACTATCTAATATCATTCAGTAGAAATATATATTTAATTTTTATAGTGATTTCTTCTATAACCCATGAGTTACTTGCTATTTTATTGCCTAATTACCTCATTTGGGAGGATTTTCTACTATTGTTTTATAATTAATACCTAGCTTAATTTCACTGTGCTCAAAGTAAAATTGTTTAGAATTGCTTTGTATTCCAGAACAAAGTCAATTTGTTAATGTTCCAAGTAAACTTGGGGGAAAATGTGTATGCTGTCATTTTGGAAAGTTTCTATATATTTCTTTTCATTTCCTTGTTCTATTCTGAGAGTGATTTTCATACTATTATTGTGGAGGTTTCCATTTCTGATTTTAGCACTCTCTCTATTTTTTGCTTTATATATTCAGGCTTTCTTGTTAATGCATACAAAATTAAGATTCTTTATCTTGACATTGAATTGACCCTCTAAATATTATGAAATATTTCTCTTAATCTCTGGTTATATTTCGTCTTAAAATCTACTTTGTTAGTATAGCTGTACCACCTTTGTTCTGTTTCCTTTTATCACTAATTTTTCTCTTCCCTTATTTTAGAAAATGTGAAAAATATGTTTTCAATTCTTATATACTCTGATATTTTTTATTTTAATATGTATATATTGTTCATTTACATTCAAAGTAATTTCTGAGTGTGGGGGGCTTAAATCAACCATCTCATATTGATTTCCATTTATTTTACCAATTTTTCTTTGTTATCTTTTTATTAATAGAGTAATTTTATTAGTTTTTCATCCAGTATCTTTTTATTTATACAACCTTTTAAGAGGTTATAATATGCACACAACTTACTAGACTCTACCTTAAATTATTATCTCTGCTACTTTTCAGAAAACTCAAGGGCTTTAAAACACTTTAACCTCATTTACCACCTTTATTTCTACATACATTTTAAAGCTCCAACATTTCTTAATATTGTTTAAACTAGGAGTTGGCAAATGGTGACCCATGGGCCAGATCCTCCCCACTATCTGTTATTTTTGTTTTAATGTTTTATAAGATGAGATTGGTTTTCACATTTGTAAATGGCTAAAAAAGATTTAAAAAGAACATTTTAAGATATGTGAAAATGTTATGAAACTTAAATTTTATGTCCATAAATAAAGTTTTATTGAAAAAGAGCCACATTCATTCATTATGTGTTTTCCAAGGCTGCATTCCCAGCACTATAGCAGATTTATGCGGCCATTGTGATAGGTACCAGACATATGGTGTTCTCATCACTCTTTACTGCTGCTCACTGCACTACACATTGCAGTGATGAATATTAATTTATCAGAGTTTCTAGTGCCACATTCATTGCCATACTGCTGTATTATTATTTTAATTTTATATCAGTTCATAGCCACCATGGCAAAAGAAGGGGGGGAGCAAAAGTGGACTCTAAATGTCATGCTTTTAAGACATAATGGAGTCTGATTATTTTGTTCCAAATTAGATTGCAAAGCATTATGTTTTGTTTAGCAACAACACTAAGCTGTGCTTTAAAAAAATACAACAAACAGTGGCATCATCAGACTAAACACTCATCACAATATTCTGAACTCATAGTAAAGCAACAGTGGTAGAATCAGGAACTGTAATATTAACATCTCAACAAAGAAGACTTTCTTCACATATATAAAAAATGAAAACTAGTCTGCAAACAGAGTAAGTTTGTTAAGCTAAGCACTGCATAAATAATTGTAGACTGGCCAAGATTTTATTTTGATGGTTTAAAGAAGTCATTTATTTCCTGCTGAATTTCATTGTTTGTGTTGAAAAGTGAGACTTCTAATTTTTTTTTTTTTACTGTTCCTTTGCAGGTGATATCTTTTCTTTTAACTTGTTTTTGAAGATTTTCTTTTTGTCCTTGATTTTTGAGTTTCAATCTGAGATGGCTAGGTGCAATTTTGTTTTGTTTTTTGTAATTATCTTTCTTTAAGTTAATAGTCCTGTTGTATCTGTTTGGAAAATTCTTGCCCTATTTATTTTAAAATATTGCTTCTAGCCATTTATTGCTTTTATCCTCCTTGGACTTAGCTGCACATATTTCAGACCTTGTTTCCGTGACCCAGGGCTTCTTATGCTATTTTATATATTTCACCCTTTTTTCTTTTGGTGGTTTATTCTAGATCTTCTACTTATCTCTATTGCTATTATTAAATACATATAGTGGTATTTTTTGTTTTAGAATTTCTATTTGATTCCTTTTTATAGATTTACTTTCTATGGTAAAATGATTTATACTTTTATCATATTATTTTTGTACCTATTGATACTACTATCATTGGCCTCTGTTCTTCTTGATGTAAAATGTCAGATATTTCAAGAAGAAAGTGGAATGGCAAATGTTAGGGTCAACTCAATGATTTTCAATTTTCTTAGGAAATAGGCTTCTCAAGTTCTGGTTGCCTTGGTTTCCAATACCCCCAAATAGTGTTCTTTCTCTCTCTGACTCTCACCACCCCTACCCCAAACTTCTACAGTTGTACTTGGAGAGAGGAATAATCTCAAATAAGTTATGTCAGAAGGCTAGCCCTATTTTTGGTTCATAGTTAGCATTCAAGAAACATTTTCAAGTGAGGTAATTAATATACTACATTCTGAGTTTGTACTGAGCATCTTATAGTGAATATTTAAGTTATACTAGAACTCCAAAGACTATAAAGAAGGAACAAATACTTTTCCTAGTTTAAGAGTATTTACTCGTGAGAAAGCCTAAGGTAAGTGAAAATATAGGGAGGTGCTAGGTAACTTTATTTCTATTTTTGACCTTTCAAATTGGAGCCAAAATAGATGCTCTTAGTAAATCTTTTTTCAAAATCTACTTCTCACACTCTGATGAAACAATGTCCAAAAAATAAAATAAAAGTAACAAAAATTGTTTTTAAATTTACAGGACATCATGACTTCCTTGAAACTGGTTAAAAAGTAAGACACTAATAAATTATGTCTTTGTTTAATTGAGATAAGAAGAGACATTATACTTTGATACTTTCTATGAGCAATACTATTATGAACATATGGGTCATAATCTGTCATGGTCTTTAAACTTTTTTCAAATCCAAAATGTATGTCAACTTTACAGCAACCTTATAAGCAGGGTTGGGACTAGAATGAGACATATGAGATGCTGAGGGGAAAAAACATTAAGGAGGTACTCACTCTCAAGGTTATGTCCTTTCATGACCCTGCACTTGAATGTTCCTGGGAGTGAGTGCCTCCTTAAATTTGTATGTGAGGTGCTTTAATGTCTTAACCCTATTACAGAAGCCCATCCTATGCTACTCTGGAATAGCTGTGGGGTCTGATTATCTGTTGCCAAGAAGCATGATTCTCAATGCAAAGGTTTTGTAAAAAATTTGGAAAGGGGTTTATTTAAAGGTTATACAGATTCAGAATAACAGTGGATTCCTGCCATTAAGTCCCACTCTACTTTAAAACACCCCAAAACACATAATCCTGTCTCCCTTTGCCAAATCAGGTCAGTTTTAGAATACGCCAGTCAGAGGTACCCTCTCTCAGAAAAGCAGAAGTTCGTGGCTCAGCATTCCTGATCACAGTTCAGCGTTCCAGGTATCTCCCACTAATCCATGCATGGTTAGGCAGGTCCCCACAATCTCAGCTTCATCATCAGCCATGCCGCCATGTTCTCCAGGCAGGTTCCCAGTTGGTCTCCTCTTTATTACTCTGGCTCTTAATCCAAAAGCGCATGGTACCACCTTACTCCAAATGATGCGGCACCTCCTTTCATACCAGACTTCATGGTGGACAGGGGTGGGGGGGACCTTCTACATCCTTTCAAACCACCTGGTTCCCACCTTCATGGCTGGCCATGCTAATTTTTAAATGCTGACTCGGAGCTTCCTACGTGACCTCATACTCCACACTATACATTCTGAAAGTCATGTAGACCTCTTACCAGGGTGGCAGCTCAGCTTCCCTTCAGGAAGACTTGCCATAGTTAGGCAAAGTATCTTAAGCCATATCATCCACTTTACCTCTTCCCTCAACCAGGGGCTGTGGGGGAACATGACTGTTTTGGGGTCCTATCACTCTGTACCCCATTTTAACCCTACTTTCAGGCCTACCTATGAGGTGTGTAGAGCAAAGTTCACTCTCATGATTTTGTAATGTGGGCACAAGTGTAGAAAAATGATGTTACTTCCCTAAGGCCATACTAGAACTGTTGACTTTACAAAATAAAAGTTAAAAAATGAATTTATTCAGGAGTAATAGGGAATTGCAATTTGGGAGAGAATTGCAATTCGAGGCATGCAAACTATGGAAAACCCATAGGCAAGTAAAGAAAACAAAGGATAGGACAATTCTTTTATAGAGGAAAGGGGAAGTTGAGAAGAGTTGTCTGTGAGAGGGAACTGGGATTTCAAAGTGTCATGGCTTTTCAGTGGCTAGGCTGTGACACTTTCTCATTGGCTGGGACATTGTAGGAGGAGAAAATTTTCCTTCCTCTTGCTCGGGTAGTGGAGTAGAAAACATCTTGTTGCTGGAGATACAAAGCATGTCTTTTCCTGTTTAGATTAACCTACTCTGAGGGTAGGTATTGACAGCTCCCCCTACAGGTCCTCCCAACTCCATCTTGGTTAAGGTCACCTTTGCTAATTTTCACAGAACCTAAAAAAGAAACAGAAAACAACTTTGGTAAATATGGGTAAGATGCACAATTTTATGTAGAGTACCAGAAAACCACATACAATGCTAGTCAAACTTAGATCAAAACCAAGTGAGCACTTTATGGCAGTGGTAGTAAAAGTAAATTTCATAGGTCAGTCACCATATATCCAGCATGTTCCATGCCTTAATGAATAGTATTTTTGGTTTCTGGGTGATACACATTGACTTTATTATGTGTTGTAGTTATTGATCTCCACAACACTGGTTAGATTTAAACTTAAATGACCAGATAATACTTAAATTTTGTCCTCTAGTATTACAAGCCTTAGTTATAAAATAAAACTATTCTATGCATTTATTACTTTTATATTAGCAGATGCAGCACTGATCTCTACAAGTACACTAACAACGATATTTGCAGTCAGCATGTGCAGAAAAGATCCAAGAGATTCCTTGTTTAATAATGTGGGCTGATTACAGGTGTTAATGGGCATCATTATTGTTGAGATGCTGTTAAATTAAGGCATATGTGAAACTACAGAAGAGGCTGTGTTGAAAACTAGCACACCTGTTGCAACCTGCTAAAGGATGAATTACTAATAAGATGTTGTTATCCAAAACAGTCCTAAAAAGCAGAGATTGGAAAGTCATCTTGTCCTAGTCTTTTTTCCCCTCTATTCAGTGTTTCTCAGGTGTGAACTGAAAACTTCATTTTGGATCAGACTCATTTCACTTAGAAATGAAAGTTGAGTTTAAAATACTATCTCTTAAGTGAAGGTCAGTAGTTTATCCATTACAACATCCAACCCCAAATACTTCTCGTAATTAATTATATCTATATCTGTTTTTATAGAGTAAAAGGGTAAAGAAAGAATAGTCAGCAGTTTTAGGAAATACAAGTTACAGGTGTCCTACCATTTAAAATGATATAGCATTTTGGAAAGAAAATTTAAAAGCTGGTATATGCAGTCTAAAATTAAATACAGATTTTGAATTTCAGGCTATGAAGCTAAAAAGATCAAAAGAACATCTTTATAGTACTTTGGAATTTGGTATAATACTTCCCGGGAGGTCATTTACTCCCATAATTTAGTCTGACTTATTTTTGCTTCAGGTCCATTAAAAATGTGCAGCAAAAAGGAGGCCTCTTTTTACTTTAATTTTTAACAGCAACTTGTCAGTAAAAAAAGAAAGGTGTCTGAAGGAGGATAATCTGTCAAAATGCTAATAGCTTTCAAATCTGACTTTCTGAGTTTGAATAAGAGAAATTTACCTTGAAACGTCTGTATATTAACTCTCTCCACTGTTCTGTGGAGGAGTATTACATCAGATCTTAAGTTTTACTCAAATTCTGTCACCACCTCTTGTGATACTCAAGGTTGTTATCCCTTAGCTAAGGAACTTTTAGTTGTCAAGAAAATTAGGTGTGTTATCAGGTGCACTTTCTATCTGTCTGCTCTTTTCAAATGATTGAGTCCTACTGATATGAATTTAGCTCATCAGTTAATATTTTGATACATGAAACAAAGATCTAGGTAAATAATTTTTTACTGTTTTTCTTTTCTTTTCCCCTGCTCTCCTCCTCTCTCTCTCTTCCCCCCACTTTCTCTCTCTCTCTTTCTCTCTCTCTCTCTCTCTCTCTCTCTCTCTCTCTCTCTCACACACACACACACACACACACACACAGAAAACTGAACACTTTAAGTCAGAGGCTGCATTATGCAAGGACTAAAGTACTTGGCTTGGAATCAGGAAAAATAAAAAGGAATCTGTGTTCTTCCTTCCTCAATGCCTGTGGGTTTCATTGTATAAGTCATTTCATTTCTCTAGTCTTCAGTTTTCCTTATTTGGAAAATAAGGCTTTGAGTTTGATGAGTTTTGAGGTCTCTTCTATTCTTAAACCTGTTCTGAGCATGACTCCTTTGGTATATGTACTAGTAATTACTATTTTATAATAATAAATTTCAGAGGAGTGCTCATCTCCTTGTAATATGAAGCCAGAAAACTGACAAAAGATTACTTTAATTGTATCAGTATAGTTAACTTAGCTCTCTGAATAACTTTTTATTAGAGCGGATTTCCACCCACTATCAGGGTGGTAAATGTCTAGTAACGACTGGCTCCCTCAGGTCCTGTGCTGAGAAGGATTGTTAAACTGGGTGCAGAGTCTTGTGAACTCCGAGCACTCACTGGCTTCTGTTGGTGAGCAAGGGTAAGTGGAGTGCACCTACCACTTATTTGTCATCCCTGACTTCCCTCATTGTCCACATTATGGAAAAAGCACTACTGGAAAACCTTAGCATGAATCCAGCTTGAATGAAATACAATATAGGGCACAAACAAGGCTCTTGTAAATATCTTTCTATAGCACTGCTAATCAAAGTTGCAGCCTTTACAACACTGTTGATTTCTAATACTTTCCAATCCTGGTATTATTATTATCACAAAGAATGCATTTAATTATGGGCTCTCTAAACACACTCACAAAATAGAAGTATATTTTATTAAATAATGTAGGAATTTCATGGCATTTACTTTCCACTTAACATATTTTAGGGAGTCTCTATTAACCCACCTACTGAAATAATGATTTGAAGCAATTCTATATTGACTTGGTTAGTGGCAAAAGGACATTTTTAGACCGGTTTTTAACTCAAATGAAATAAATTCTGGAATATCTGAAACATAAACAAACTTGTTTGCATCTTAAGTGCTCCTTGACACTTACTGTTGAAAGGTTTTTACAGGTCAACCTCTATTGTATTGTTATCTAAAGAAAATGAGCATCAGCATTATGAATTTATATTTTTGTTCCAGTTGTTAAAAAGATTGGTAGGAATTTTTAGATATTTTCTATTGTATACACAGGCATACTCATTTTATTGTGCTTTGCTTTATTGTACTGCATAGGTGTTTCATTTTTTACAAATGGAAGGCAAGACGCTCCATCAGCAAAAAGATATGGATTTGATCTATTGTGATACTCACTTTATTACAGTGGTCTGAAACTGAACTCACAACATCTCCAAAGTATACCTATATAATAAAGCCAAACGACCACTTGGAGATCTGCTTATCATACACTTTCCAGGTATACTTATATTTGCTGATAAGGTTGAACTGTGTATTAACCCATTGCATAACATAGTGTAACACATTGCTTTATGCAAAGAATTTTAACCAAATCTTATGAAGCAATACAATTAGTCTGTCGACCTCTTCGAATTTTTTAAGTTTGTTCCTGTTTGACAGTTTTTTATAATGTAAACTTTTATTTTTATATAATTTCAGTTACAGAAAAATTGTAAGCTGCAAGCCTGGTTCAAAGAACTCCCTATGTCTTTTACTTATTCACTGATGTTTTACTTCTCCATTTGCTGTCTCTCATTCTTTTTCTCTTTGCCTTCACCTTCTCTCCTGCCCTTCCTCCTTCCTTCTCTCCTTTCTTCTTTTCCTTCTATCCCCTTTGTATCTAATGCAATTAGATATTAATTGGAGCTACTGTGTCCCTTTTCTGAATATGTCAGTGTATATTTTGTAAGAACAGTCATTTTTTTACATAACCCACAATATAATGACCAAAATCAGAAAATTTAATATTGATACAATATTATTAGATAATCTAGAGTCTATATCCTAGTTAAGTGTACTTTGTAACTAGCATTTTGCTGGGAAAGAATCAGTAGTGAAGGAATAATTGATAATATAAGAGAGATGAGAAAATTATTAGATGTCCTAAATAAACAAAAGGAGTATTATTCAGTACATAAATCATGGGCTTGGCCAGGGTTATGAGAATAGGCAGCAATTTATAGGCACAGATGAAAGTGGGTTGACTCATTTGGTGGTCAGAACTTGGATGATTCTCCTCTGTTACTTACATCTTCATAGTGAACTAAGAAACTGAAATTGAGGAAAGGGAAAGAGGTATTAAAGGTTTAAGGAAGAAGAGGAAAGTAGTGAGACAATTAGTAGATTACGATTGCACTTGAGATTAGTAGTTATAAAGGTAAAGTATGACTGCTTAGCTTGACTATTTGCTTTCAGCCACACTACTGTACTCTTGCACCCTGGCTGGTTTGGCTCAGTGGATTGAGCGTCGGCCTGCGAGCTAAGTGTCGCTGGTTCGATCTTCCAGTCAGGGCACATCAGAGAAGGAAAACTCTGATTCCAAAAAACCTCCGCTGCCTTGCGGCATACCTCTTCAGGGGAAAGGCTAAGGGAGTAAACCCCGACAGAAAATCCGGAGCCGGAGTCCCTAAGGCGGTTTGACGTTGTAGTCAACACCGGCAACTCCTGCGGCGCACCTGAAGCCAAGCTGTATTGACTCCGTCTTTCCCTTGGACCCTTCAGCTGCGAAGAGAGGGGGGGTCTGCTGCATGGGCAACAGCAGACCCTCCATATCACCCTGCCCAGGCTCTGTAGCTTCAGCTTCACTGGAGAGGACACTCCAGTGTCATCGCAAGATGTCGATTCAACACGGGAGGAGACAGATACCGTGTCACTCCCGAGTCGGACTGCACAGCCATTCTCGGCGGTGCAGATAGACTCTTAAGAAGCTACACCGGAGATCCAAGATGGCGGAGGAGTAAGTGGAAGCTATACTAACCTCCTCCCAGGACCAATCTGGATTTACAACTTAATTTTGGAGAAATCATCTGGAATAACCAACGGAACACTAGCTGGAAAGAAGTCTTATAACCACGGAGAGACAGAAAAGGCCGCTACATCACAACGTGACCGGTAGGGAGTGCGGAGACGCGGAAGGGCTGGCTGGGCTCACACGGGTGGCTGCTGAAGGGACTGAGAAACAGCTCAGCAGCCGGGGATTCCCCCTGAGAAGGGCAGGGTCTAAACCCCCAGCTGGGCTTCCCAGCCTACAGCGACAGAGTGGAAAGTAAAATAGTATCAGCTGTGAAAAGCGAAAAGCCACAGGCTTTCTTGCTAGCCGGAGAGAAACAGCAGGAGAAAAAGAGCTCTTAAGTGGATCACATACGAAAATATTTTGGCCACCACTTACCCTGGGCTCAAGCAGAGGGAAGGCAGAGAGGACTGGAGACACTTGGGGAGAATTTGGCACGGTGGCTTTGAGGGGAGAACTGGAGGAGCAGCTGACTGGGTCCCAGTGCTGACTCATCCCCAGTACTGCGGGTAGACCATTCCCCTCCAAGTGGCGTCAGCCTGAGGGGAAGCAAAAGCCCTGCCTACAGGAATTAAGCTGCCACACCCACAGTTCTTAAGCCTGACAGCTAATCACAGATTGAATAGATTAACAATCAAAGAAGACAGACAATAGCAGTAGATCCCTGGAAGTCTCCAACAGGCTGCCTAGGGCCAGACTGGTACATGATCTGACGCCACCAGAGGCAGATCCAGGAAGTGCAGATCATTCCAAGAAGCACCAACAAACAATAGGAGTCAAAAAAATGGGGAGACAGAGAAACAACCTCCCATCAAAAGGAAAGGTAGAATCCCCAGAAAGAGTGCTAAATGAAATAGAGGGGAGCGAACTATCAGATATGGAATTCAAAACATGGATTATGGAGAAGCTGAATGAGCTCAGCGGAAACTTCAAAGAACTCCAGAAAAACTACAAGGAACTCACAGAAAATTACGTGAGCATGAAAAAGGACATAGAAGCTATCAATAAGAGCCAGGAGGAAATGAAAAATACGATCTCTGAATTGAAGAACACAGTAGAAGGAATTAAAAGCAGGCTAGAGGAAGCAGAAGATCGGATCAGCGAGCTGGAGGACAACCTACACAAAAACTCCCAGACAATGCAACAAAATGAAAAAAGACTGAACAAGACTGAAGAGGTTCTAAGACAGCTGCAGGACAACATGAAACGTAATAATATCCGTATCATAGGAATTCCAGAAGGAGAAGAAGAAGAGCAAGGGATAGAAAACCTCTTTGAAAAACTAATGACAGAAAACTTTCCTAACATGACGAGAGAAAGAGTCACGCAAGTCCAGGAAGCACAGAGGGTCCCAATGAAGATGAACCCCAACAGGCCCACCTCAAGACACATCATAATTAAAATGGCAACATTCAAAGACAAAGAGAGGATCCTAAAAGCAGCAAGAGAAAAACAACTAATAACATACAAGGGTACTCCAATAAGGCTATCATCAGATTTCTCAGCAGAAACACTACAAGCCAGAAGGGAATGGCAAAAAGTATTCCAAGCAATGAAAAACAAAGGCCTACAACCTAGAATACTATACCCAGCAAAGCTCTCATTCAAAATGGAGGGTGAAATAAGGAGCTTCCAAGACAAAAGAAGGCTAAAAGAATACATCTCCACCAAACCAGCAATGCAAGAGATGCTAAAAGGTCTGCTCTAAGAAGATAAAGAAACAGAGAGAGACAGAGAAGAACACGAGTACAAAGGGGAAAAATGACAATGAATAAGTACTTATCGGTAATAACCTTAAATGTAAATGGATTAAACGCTCCAATTAAAAGACATAGGGTAGCTGAATGGATTAGAAAGAATGACCCACATATATGCTGTCTACAAGAGACCCACCTTAGAACAAAAGATCTACACAGACTGAAAGTAAAGGGATGGAAAAATGTATTCCAAGCAAATGGACATGAAAAAAAAGCAGGGGTAGCAATACTTATATCAGACAAAACAGATTTCACAGCAAAGTCCATAAAAAGAGACAAAGAAGGGCATTTCATAATACTTAAGGGAAAAATCCATCAAGAAGATATAACCCTTATAAATATATATGCACCAAACTTAGGAGCACCCAAATATGTAAGGAAACTTTTGAAAGACTCCAAGAAAGATATAGACAACAACACACTCATAGTAGGGGACTTTAACACCCCATTGTCAACAATGGACAGATCTTCGAAGCAAAGAAACACCAAAGATATGGAGGCACTGAACAACACTCTAGATCAAATGGGCTTAGTCGATATATATAGAAGTTTTCACCCCAAAGAAGCAAAATATACATACTTCTCAAGTGCACATGGAACATTTTCAAAGATAGACCACATGGTAGGACACAAAACAAGCCTTAACAAATTCAAGAAAATTGAAATTATATCAAGCCTCTTCTCAGATCACAATGGCTTAAAATTGGAAATCAACCTCAAGGAAAAAACTCAAAAACATTCAAACTCATGGAGAATGAATAACATGCTATTAAATAATGAATGGGTTAACAATGACATCAAGGAAGAAATCAAAAAGTTTCTGGAAACTAATGATAATGAACACACAACAACCCAAAACCTATGGGATACAGCGAAAGCAGTCCTCAGAGGAAAGTTCATAGCAATACAGGCCTACCTAAAAAAGCTAGAGGAATATCTAATAAAAAATTTAACCCTACAGCTACAAGATCTAGAGGAAGAACAACAAGCAAAGCCCAGATCAAGTAGAAGGAAGGAAATCATCAAGATCAGAGCAGAATTAAATGACATAGAGTCTAAAGTAACAATTCAAAAGATCAACAAAAGTAGGAGCTGGTTCTTTGAAAAAATAAACAAAATTGACAAGCCTTTAAGCAGGCTCATCAAGAAAAAAAGAGAGAGGACCCAAATAAATAAAATCAGAAATGAAAGAGGAGAAATCACAACTGATACCACAGAAATACAAAGGATTATAAGAAATTATTATGAACAACTGTATGGCAAGAAATTTGACAACCTAGAGGAAATGGACAGATTCCTGGAAACCTATAGTCTTCCCAAACTGAATCAAGAAGAAGCAGAAAGTCTGAATAGACCAATAACAGCTAGTGAAATTGAAGCAGTAATCAAAAAACTCCCAGCACACAAAAGCCCTGGACCGGATGGCTTCACAAGTGAATTCTACAAAACATTTAGGAAAGAACTAACTCCTATCCTTCTCAGACTATTCCAAAAGATACAAGAAGAGGGAAGACTGCCAAACTCATTCTATGAAGCCAGTATAACCCTAATTCCAAAACCAGGTCAAGACACAACAAAGAAAGAAAACTACAGGCCAATATCGCTGATGAACATAGATGCTAAAATCCTCAACAAAATATTGGCAAACCGGATCCAGCAACACATTAGAAAGATCATACACCACGATCAAGTAGGATTCATCCCAGGGATGCAAGGATGGTTTAACATTCGTAAATCAATAAACGTAATACACCACATAAACAAAATGAAAGACAAAAACCACATGATAATATCAATAGATGCAGAAAAAGCATTTGATAAAGTACAACACCCATTTATGATAAAAACTCTCAGCAAAATGGGAATAGAGGGAGCATACCTCAACATAATAAAGGCCATATATGAGAAACCTGAAGCCAACATCATACTCAATGGGCAAAAACTGAGAGCATTCCCCCTGAGATCAGGAACAAGACAAGGATGTCCGCTCTCCCCACTCCTATTCAACATAGTCTTGGAAGTTCTAGCCACCGCAATCAGACAAGAAAGAGAAATAAAAGGCATCCAAATTGGAAAAGAGGAAGTAAAACTGTCATTATTTGCAGATGACATGATAGTGTACATAGAAAACCCTATAGACTCCACAAAAAAACTACTCGACCTAATAAGTGATTCAGCAAAATAGCAGGATACAAAGTCAATATTAAGAAATCAAAGGCATTTTTATACACCAACAATAAAAACTCAGAGATAGAAACTGAAAGAAAAATTCAATTTACCATAGCAACAAGAAAAATAAAATACCTAGGAATAAACTTAACCAAGGAGGTAAAAGACCTGTACTCAGAAAACTACATAACATTGAAGAAAGAAATTAAAGAAGATACAAATAAATGGAAGCATATACCATGCTCATGGATGGGAAGAATCAACATCATTAAAATGTCCATACTACCCAAAGCAATTTATAGATTCAATGCAATCCCTATTAAAATACCAGCAACATATTTCACAGACCTAGAACAAATACTTCAAAAATTTATATGGAACCAAAAAAGAGCCCGAATAGCCACAGCAATTTTGAGGAAGAAGAACACAGTAGGAGGAATCACAATACCTGATATCAAACTATACTACAAGGCCACGGTAATCAAAACAGTCTGGTACTGGCATAAAAACAGACATATAGATCAATGGAACAGAATAGAGAGCCCAGAAATAAACCCAGGTTCATATGGTCAACTAATATTTGACAAAGGGGGAAAGAACATCAAATGGAGTGAAAAGAGCCTCTTCAACAAATGGTGTTGGGAGAACTGGACAGGGACATGCAAAAAAATGAAACTAGACCACCAACTTACACCATATACCAGAATAAACTCAAAATGGATCAAAGACTTAAATGTAAGCCGTGATACCATAAAAGTCCTAGAGGAAAAAATAGGCAGGAAAATTTCAGATATCCCACGTAGCAACATTTTCACTGATATATCTCCTAAGGCAAGGGAAATAAAGGAAAGAATAAACAAATGGGACTACATCAAACTAAAAAGTTTCTGCTCAGCTAAAGAAAACATCAGCAAGATGAAAAGGAAACCAACCATATGGGAAAATATATTCGCCAATGACATCTCAGACAAGGGATTGATCTCCAAAATATATAAAGAACTCATACGACTCAACACCAAGAAGACAGACAACCCAATTAAAAAATGGGCAAAGGACCTGAACAAACACTTCTCCAAAGAAGACATACAGAGGGCCCATAGACATATGAAAATATGCTCAACATCACTAGCCATCAGAGAGATGCAAATAAAAACCACAATGAGATACCACCTCACACCAGTCAGAATGGCCATAATCAACAAATCAACAAACAACTTGTGCTGGAGAGGATGCGGAGAAACGGGAACCCTGGTGCATTGCTGGTGGGAATGCAGACTGGTGCAGCCACTATGGAAAACAGTTTGGAATTTCCTCAAAAAACTAAAAATGGAACTGCCTTTTTAACCAGCAATTCCATTACTGGGATTATATCCGAAAAATCCTGAAACACCAATTCAAAAGAACCTATGCACTCCAATGTTCATAGCAGCACTATTTACAATAGCCAAGTGCTGGAAACAACCTAAATGCCCATCTGTAGATGAGTGGATCAAAAAACTGTGGTACATTTACACAATGGAGTTCTATGTAGCAGAAAGAAAGAAGGAACTTCTACCATTTGCAACAACATGGATGGAACTAGAGAGAATTATGCTTAGCGAAATAAGCCAGGCAACGAAAGAAAAATACGTTATGCTGTCACCTATTACAGGAAACTAATGAACAACACAAACAAATGAGCAAAATTGAACCAGAGGTATGTAAACAAGGAGTAGACTAACAGTAACAAGGGGGGAGGGGGGAGGGAGAAAAGGGGGTAAGAAGGGGAAGTGTAAAATCAAAGAACATGTATAAATGACCCACAGACATGGGCAACTGAGTGGGGACTGAATGTGGGGGAAGGGAGGGGCAGGATACAGGGAAGCAAGAGGGGAAAAAAAAAAAAAAGAGAGAGAGACAACTGTAATGGAAAAACAAACAAAAAAAAATTTTTTTAGTGGGGGAAAATGAAAATATGAAGAATGGAAATGCCAGTTCAGTGAATATTAGGACAAAGATTTTCCTTCACGTTGTATATTTTTCTCCCTATTTGATCTCTCCAGAGTTTGGCATTCTAAACAAGTAAGTAATGACTTAAGTTTCTTTGCATAGACCTAATAAGACCAGTTGTTAATAGAGGTTCCTTTTTCTGAACAAGCCTTTGACTGGAATGTCAAGCCTAAAGGAGACATGCTTGGGCTCATGTTGTTACCAAAAAGCCCTAAGGAACTGGGAATGACTTTCAAAGGTAATAAAAGCCCGCGAAATAAAAGGCCTGCTGCCATGGTTGGTTGTGCGGTCCACAGCAATCTCTCCAGGGAAGGAACGAAGGTTGTTTTCCTGAAAGATGGCTAGAAGGGACCTTAAGGCACAATGGAAAACCAGAAAGACTTGGAAAGGACAGGTGTGTACAGGCAAGGATGAATGCCAGGTATGTGGCCCAGCTTCTGTGCACTGAAGAGCAGACTGAGGGCCACCCTAAATGTTCCTTGGGTAAGTTCCAGCAAAACAGAACTAAAGATCATAAGTGATCATTTGCTGCTCTTGTTATGCTTATGCAAATGAACAGGATAAATTAAAAATGGACTTAATGTAGTCCCTTTAAAGACAAGGAGAGTAATCTTAGGGAGAAAAATCAGTATTCAAGGAAAATCACAATGATCAGTGGCAGACTGTAAAGTAGGGCAGCTAACCGTCTTAAAAGTTTCTTCTCATTTAAAAAATGGTTTCACTTGAAAATTAAACCATATCTGTGATATCACCAAAGAGATTCAAGTTGCAGGCAAGTAGAATGTCAAGTGCCTTGCAACTGTATGTCTTCCCAATAAGACAGTCTTACAGATTTAGAGACTTTTTTGTTGGTTATGTTACATAAATTAACATGTGTTTTCTGTTTTCAAAGGGCATAAGCCTATGACCGCATTACCTGAGTGATTGTCTGTATGCATAAGCCTCACTTAATCCTCTCTGCAGCGCTGCCTCCGGAGACTCAACAGTTTGGCTGAACTAAATGGCTGAGTTGGTGAAGAATGGGGTGGTCTGTGGGCTTCACTTTAAAACTGAATTCTCTTTTCTATCCTAATGGCTTGGACAGAAAGGGCCCAGAGGTCTGAGAGGGGGGAAACATAAACTATTTCCCTCAGCCCAAACTAAATAAAATGGGCAAAAGGGTTTTGGACAGGAGAGATGTGCCTAGCACACCTTCCTCCAAAGAAGCCCCCCTTTTTTTTTTTTTCTCCTAATGTGGAACATTGAAAAATTAATCCCTGCCTTTTGCCACCTAGTAGTTATGGATTGAATGATGCTTTTTAACCCTTTTTGCCAAATCTGTTGCCCCCAGAACACAAGGATGCCAGCCTGCTAAACCAAGCACGCCGTTGTCCGGAGACAGCCAACTGACCTGGAGTCTGCATGATCCTTCCCCATGTGGGAAGGCCACCCTCCCCTCCACACCCCCACTCTTATTAGGGATTTCTGGACCCAAGGGTAGGTAGGACGACGACCATGTCCAGCTTGAAGCAGCTAGAGGAGCTTGAGACCTTCGCCCATTGTCCTTTACAAGATTACAAAGGGTCTTAATATCTGAGAGGGAGGGATAGTTATTTTTTACGAACCATGGGTATGGACTTGGGGGGGGGATGCTGGGGGAGGGAGATACTGGGTGGAGGGGAGTAAAGGGGAAAAAATTGGAACTACTGTAACAGCATAATCAATAAAATATATTTAAAAAATAAAAATAAAAATAAAAAAGGAAAAGAAAAAAAAAAAAAAAAAAAAGAAGCTACACCATCGTCTCTCGAGACGGACGGCTGCCGCCGCCGCCGACGACAACTGTACAGGTGTAGGTGCTGAGTAAGGGGCTGAAATGTTGACATGGTTGTACAATGAAGCAAGAGAGGAACAGAGAGTCAAGTGTGTATGCAAGGGAGTAATTATGAAGACTCACCATACATTTAAACTGAATAGTAGGGATGTGAGGGTCTTAGGGGACAAGAGACAGCGAGGAAAGTCAGCATTCTTGCAATGATAATGTCTAGGATTTATTCTAAAAGGTGAGGAAAGGTGAATCACAAGACCACTCGAGAAGATATCATTGAACTCAGAATCCTGTGTTCTAGAAAGTTTTGCCTGTACAGTATAATTGAAATTATGACAGGAATTGTGTGGGAAAGTACCAAAGAAGAAGCACTTGGGAAGTATTACAGAGTAATGAGTGATAAAGAGCAAAAAGGGCCGGTAGTGTGTGGTATAAGTCGGACAAGAAATTGAAAATTTTAGATTTTTTAGGGAGGAGAGAGAGGTCTGAAAGCAGCGACGGAGAACATGGGGAGCATTCGCCACACCTTCAGGTGGGAAGGTATGAGAGAGGTGGGGAGGAAACATGAAAGGGCTGGAGGTGAAACTGAGTCCTCTGTGGAGCCAGGCTCTGTGAAAGCATGAAAGGGAAAGCTTCTGCACTGCTTCAAAGCGCCACATCTAAGGAGGGTTCACTCAAGCATAGACTTCACAGCTTTGTGTATTTAGTCTGCCAATTTTCCATCGGATGGAAGTAGAGTATCTTAAGGAGAAGCTTCATTTTCAAACTCACAAAATGGTGCTGTAAGGACTTAGTAGAAAAAAATTAGAATAGGTTTTTTTTGATGATGGACCATGAGTTCCAGAAAGTCCAGAATGAAAAGACTTTAGAAGTTGGGGAAGGTACAGATTTGAAGTAAAAATAAAAACGTAGAGATTTTGGGGGTTGAAGCCTGGGAATAAAGGGATACATAACCTTTAGAATTCTATTCAAAGGATTTGGGGTAAGGCCCAGGCATCAGTATTTTTTAAGGCTCTCAGTAATTCGAATATGCTCCTAGGCTTGAGGGCCACTGTTCTAAATACGTTACTTTGCATCAAACTATTTAAACAATTCTTATAAATGTCTTAGGCATTTTATTGAATTCATAAGAATTGACACATGCGTAATATTACATATTGTATAAGAAAAATTAAATGAATAAATTGCTAAGCATACACAGTTCTTTTTATCCATCAGTGCCATTGTCAATAGTTCTAAATTAACATAGATAGTTTCATTCAATAACTAAATGCTTTCATATCTGTTCACTGAAAAGATCAAATGAAATCTACATCTCACTGGGCCTTGAGACATGTGATGTCATTTGACATTGTGTGCTTCCACAGTGTAATTCTTGAGTGAAATCATTAAAAAATAGGCACCAATTTGTTCTTATTGATTTTGTTGATTATTAAAGATCAATCTGAGATAAAGTAAACAGTGTAGTCTTAATTTTTAATTTAATAACTAAGTGTCTGTGTAGAAGTCTTTGAGAATAAGTGCCTTTCCATAATCCTTATTTTGCTAACCACTGGAATTTACATGTGAGATTTTCAGTTAACTTATGACCATAGTGATAACAAATTCAACCTTAGATTTTTGGCTTCTCCATATCTTTATATCTTTCCTATTTGCAATTGAAATAGCTATCAATTACCTGTGTTGAGACATGTTGCTAAAAATCTTAATTTGAAATTTGAACATTAAATTTGCACTCTGATTGTTATTAATATTGATAAAATAACAATTCTCTTATGATCAATGTAGACCTGATTTCACAATTTCCTATGATAATAAAAACCAAAAAAAAAAAAAAGGTTATGCTGTGATTTTAATTTTAAAGCTACAAAAGTTTACACAATTTATTGGGAACTTACTTCAGTTCTATTTTAATGCCTCATCCATTATAATGATGCTGAGCATCATCTGTCAGAAACAAACACATTAAAGATAGTGAATTCTTTGCTCACATAACTTTTCTGTTATAATATTAAGCATGGGATATAAGAGATAAAAAATGTAACATATCAGAAAAATATTGTCTTCTACAAATACAGTGATTTAGATTTGTTCCTGTTTCAAAGACATGTTAAAAATTCTCTAGAAATTGTACACTGAGTCTTCCACTGTGCAATAGCTAATTCCCCTTTTGGATTGGTACAAGTAGTCAAATCACTCCCAAATCTTCAGGAAATGAAAGGCTAGATCACTAATCACCGCATGCATACTTTACTTTAATATTTCATTCAGCATTGACAGAAGATTATAATGGAAGAAATTATAAAAGGGCACTATTAAAATTTACTCAGCGGGCCACAGGTAATATTTGAAAGAACATTATCTGTGTGAGTACTTTGTCAGTTGCAGTTTTTAGGTGAAGAATAAATGTTAAATGTATTCTCTAGTCTTCCAATCAAAAACATTTATGTGCCCTCTATGTGTAAAAAAACTGTATTAAATGTACAGTTTTTTCTGTTAATATTCTTTTTTTACATACATAAATAAAATCTTTAAAAGTGAAACAAAACAACACAAATGAAAACAACAGCATTTTGAACTGGGCCAAAAATGTTATCAACCCTGAACAAGAAGAGACTTAAAGTTCATTTAGGTTCTGTAAAATAAATTGCATTGCTCATGATCGCTTAGTTAGTTAATTGCAGAAGTCAGAGTGATTTCCTAACTCTTGATCAAATGCTGTTTCCATTAAAATGTCTGTCTCATCAGTGACCATAAAAATGCTTTCTTCTTCTTTGTGTTTTTTTTTTTTTTTTTTCCTGCTATTATTCTTAAACTGTGCTGCTGGTGTGTTTAAACAGAACTGAATAGCTCTTGCCACTAAAATAAAATAAATTATTTTCCAGTTCCTAGAAAATAGTTAATTTAAGGTTTAGGCCTTCATCAATTTTAGTTTTCCCAAGCTAGTTTTTCTTAAATGTTTTGTGCATGCTACTGCTTGTTTATGTTGTAGTTTATTTTAAATAGTTTCCAAATTAGGACTTAGTTAAGTAATACAGTTTTATTTTATGTTATTTGGAAACAACCTCTTGATTGCCAAATGTCCTTTCTGTCATGTAAACAAGTTTGGACACCAATGTGACTTAATATACCTTGGAAAAATTGTAATTGATTTGATTCAGGCTGCTAAAAATCAGTAAGTTCAGATAGTTGACTGATGTATACATTTCTAATATATAATTATGTATTATGAAAGAAGTATGGCAACACCTTATGTAGTTGAATAGTAGAAATAGGTTAG
The DNA here is from genome assembly GCF_987537825.1 of Furipterus horrens. NCBI lineage: Eukaryota > Metazoa > Chordata > Mammalia > Chiroptera > Furipteridae > Furipterus > Furipterus horrens. The sequence goes on along the minus strand of NW_028327171.1, from coordinate 159,362,922 downwards.
ATCCAAGAAGGGTTTGGTATATATTATTTTTACTTATGTGGTTTTCTAGGGAATGAAATTAAATCATACTTAAAATTTTTTTAATATGCTTTATTGATTATGCTGTTACAGTTGTCCCAATTTCTTTTCCCTTTGTTCCCCTCCACCCAGTGATCCTCCTCTCTCCAGTTGTCCCTGCCTCTTAGTCCATGACCACTGGTTGTGCATGTAGTTCTTCCCAACATCTTTCTGTCTACTCCACTCTCTACTACTATGCTTCTTCATTCCTTCCTTTTCCCCCTTCCCCCTCTCTGCTGACCTCCCCCCAAAATGTTCCCCATACCTATATTTCTTTTCCCACTCTTGTTGCCTACTTAGTTTACCTTTGTTTCAGTTTCCTAGCTTCTGTTGTTGGTTGTTGTGATACAGTTTTCATTTTAATGTTCATAGTTTTGATCCTCTTTCTCCTAAACAAGTCCCTTTAACATTTCATATAATAGTGGTTTGGATCTCATGAACTCCTTCAGTTTTACTTTGTCCTGGAAGCACTTTCTCTGCCCTTCTATTCTGAATGACAGCTTCACTAGATAGAGTAATCGTGGTTGTACTCTTTTGCATTTCATTACTTTGAATATTTCTTGCCAGTCCCTTATTGCCTGCGGAGTTTCTTTTCAGAAATCAGCTGACTGTCTTATAGGAACCCCTTTGTAGGTAACTCTCTGCTTTTCTCTTGCTGCTTTTAAGATTCTCTCTTTATCCTTAATTTTTGACATTTTGATTATAATATGTGTTGGTGTGGTTCTCCCTGGGTCCAGTTTTTTTGGGACTCTCTGTGCTTCCAGACCTGTGAGTCTATTTCCTTCCCCAAGTTAGGGAAGTTCTGCTTCATTATTTTTTCACATAATTTTTCAATTTCCAGTTCTTCTTCTTCATCTTCTGGCAACCCTATGATTCAGATGTTGGCCTGCTTATAGCTGTGTCATAGGATTCTGAGCTCTCCTCACTTTCCTCACTATTCATTTCCTTGGGAATCAATTTTTGAACTAAGAAAGACATGATACAAAATGATTTTTTGAGGGGGTGTAGCATGGAAGCATCTGTTCTAAAATCACATTAGTAGTAATGCCTTTTGAAATTAAGATTTACCCAGAAGATGTAGTTTTGTGGACATTTAAAGCACTTAAGACAGAGAAAATAAATTTAATTTTAAATGATTTTAAAATATCTTACTGACATTGTTATCTATAGTAATGTAAATATTTTTTTCTTTAGTACTTTCTTGCTTTCTCACTTCTCGTTTCCTCTTTCTGCACTGGTTGACTGTTTGTTTCTTCCCTATGTTCCAATTTGTTGATTTGATCCCCGATTTTCTTTCCCTCACCACTAATTTTGTATGTGTTTTTGTTCATTTCAGCAGAACTAGCCTTCATTCCTTCCCCATCTTGTTAAAATCTGCTGTTATGTCTGTAAGCATTTTTATAACCAAAGCTCTGAACCGTGCCTCAGAAAGATTTTCTATCTACAGCTTCGTTATATTAGATATTTGCTGTCTGGTCAGCTGCGTCACTGGGATCTCTATCATGATCTGTGATATCCTAACAGTTTTGTGTTTACTTTTTCTTCCTTGGCAGGGCTGTCAAACCTCCTACATTACAGGGGCAGAGCCCCATGCACTTGTCACAACTAGGTGACCCTTCACACCATCCTGTAGCATTTTCTGTGGGATTGGGGGTCCAAATGGACTCCTGCCCCTCACTCTCCACTGAGAGACCAGGAGCCTCCTCCTCCATCCCCACCCACTCTGAGCCTCATAGTCCAAGGCAATGGGGGTCTACCTTCCCCGGCGTTGTAATTCCAAGCTGATGGGTTTCTTCTGCAGCCAGGGGTGCTCCCCAGGTTCTTCTTGCCTCCCCTTAAATACCAGTGTCTGTGCTTACTGCTGTCCCACCACTGTCACCCCAACTGCTGCTGACAGCACAGCTTGACCTCTCCACCCCAGCTTTGCCCCTCCTACCCGTCCAGATGAGCACCACTTCTTTATAACTTCATATCTTGGATTTCCATGTAGCTTTATTTTCTGGAACTTCTAGTTATTTCTGGTTTTGCGGTAGTTGTATTCCTCCTTAGTTGTGGAGGGAGATGGAACATATCAGTCTAGGCCTCCATTTGGCTGGAAGTCTCTGTGTGTGTCCATACTTATTATTTTTTAATGCCAGTTATTTCCTACAATTATATCAAGCCATCTGTAAATTTAGGCCTCACAGAATATGTAAGAAACTTGTTTTATTTTTTCAAATACTATTTGCTTAGTATTTAATATAATAGCAAATTTACTGAGTACATATTTGGTATCAGGAACTATATTCTACATAGATTGGCTCTTTTAAACCTCACAATCACCTTACGAAAAAAGTGCTGTTATTACCTCTTTATTTAGATAAGGAAATTAATTTATAAGGGTAAAGTAAACTAAACCTAGTTTAGACAATTAATATGTGACAGACCAGAGATTTGGACCCACACAGTTTAGCTACAGGCTGTGTTCTTGACAATTGAGCCAAACTAACTCCATTTTTTATTTATTTATGAATGTTGTATTATTTAGAATGCCTTTAGTTGCAAGTATCACACTAACCTAAACTGGTAGAAACAGTAAAAATAATTTAATGGCTCACATAATTACAAAGACTAGAAACAGCACTTGCTTCAGGCAAGGCTTGATTTATATGTTCAATGATGTCACCAAGAACCCAGTTTCCTTTAGTCTTGATACTCTGTTTTCTCAAGATGGATGCAAGCAGCATCAGAGGAAAATGCTTCCTTATTCACAGTCAGCAAAAAAAAGAGTCTCAGTCTCGGTATTTCTTGCAAAAGCCTTGAGAATCACTCTGAATGAGCCAGTTTAAGTTGCTGATCGCCCCTTGAGTCAATCACTGTGAACAGGGAGATGAAATGCTCCACTTGGCTTAGGCTAAATCACATATGGTTTCTTGAAACCACAGAATCCCCAATGGGTTTCTCATAAAGGAGGACGTAGATACTCCAAATGCAAACTACAAATGTATACAACATAGATTATTTCTACATTCAAATGTTTGTGTTCTGAGAATCATCTATGGTATATATCACATATTTATTATCTATCTATCATCTATTTATCCTCTACTTATCATCTACTTATCTATGTATCTACCATCATCTATCTCTACCTGAAACATTTCCTTGGGAATCAATTTTTGAACTAAGAAAGACATGATACAAAATGGTTTTTTTGAGGGTGTGTAGCATGGAAGCATCTATTCTAAAATCACATTAGTAGTAATGCCTTTTGAAATTAAGATTTACCCAGAAGATGTAGTTTTGTGGACATTTAAAGCACTTAATAAGACAGAGAAAATAAATTTAATTTTAGATGATTTTTTAAAAATCTTACTGACATTGTTATCTATAGTAATATAAATATTTTTTTCTTTAGTACTTTCTTGCTTCTTATTCAAACTCTTTTTAAGAAATAAATACTTCTTTGAGATATGGACCTCATAAAGACTATAGTTCGACAAATCTCAATTCAAGGTTATATTGGCAGCTTGTGATGTGTGGGAGTGAAATTTTTATCCAAAGGAGACATCCATGCTTTATGTTTTTCTATGCTTAACAAGAAACACCATTAAAAAAAAAACAAAACCCACCTCTCATCATGACTAAACCATTTACACAGTACAGTGATTTTTTGAATTTAATTTAATTTAACTTATTTTTTATAATGATTAAATGAAGAGAATTGCCAAGTTTATTTAAAAATCTATAATTATAATGAGAGCTTTAATATCTGAAAATCACAATATTTGTTAGTATAGAATAACCTAAAAAAGTTAATAAAATATTTCATGAAAGACCTACAGAAATGTTCATTCACACACACACACAAAAAAAAACACTTCATTTTAATCACATACAATCAAACATAATTGAACATACTGAGGGATTACATGTCTCTCAAGTAGCAGGAAACACAGACTTCCTAACAGTAGGAAGATACTTATTCTCACATGGAAGGACCAGGTCAAATCAGCTACAGTACATGCAGAAGAGAAACAAACTCCAAGGTCATTCTCTTTTAAATACTTTTTAAAATATTTTATTGATTATGCTATCACAGTTATCCCAATTTTCCCCCTTTGCCCTCCCATCACTCCTGACTCCCTCAAGCAATCCCCATACCATTATTCATGTCCATGGGTCATGTTTATAAGCTCTTTGACTACTCTATTTACTATACTACACTTTACATCCCCATGGCTATTCTGTAACTACCTATCTGTATTTAATTCTCTCACCTCTTCACCCATTCTCTCCTATTCCCTCCCATCATGGAAGCATCAAAACACTCTCCATATCTATGATTCTACCTCTATTCTTGTCTGCTTAGCTTGTTTTTTAGATTAAATTGTTCATAGATAGGTATTTATTATCATTTTATTGTTCATGGTTTTGATCTTCTTCTTAAATAAGTCCCTTTAACATTTCATATAATAATGGTTTGGTGGTGATGAACATCTTTACTTTTTTTCATCTGAGAAACTCTTTATCTACTCTTGGATTCTAACTGTTATCCTTGCTGGGTAGAGCAATCTTGGCCATAGATCCTTGCTTTTCATGATTTTGATGTCTTGCCAATCCCTTCTAGCCTGCGAAGTTTTCTTTGAGAAATCAGCTTACAGTCTTATCAGAATTCCCTGTTGGTAACTACCTGATTTTCTCTTGCTGCTTTTAAGATTCTTTATCTTTAAACTTTGGCATTTTAATTATGATGTACCTTAGGGTAGGCCTCTTTGCTTCCATCTTGATTGGGACTCTCAGTGCGTCCTGGGTTTGCATCTCTATTTCTTTCAACAAATTTGGAAAGTTTTCTTTCATTCTTTTTTCAAATTCCCAATTTCTTGCTCTTGCTCTTCTCCTTCTGGCACCTCTGTGATGTGAATGTTAAAACATTTGAAGTTGTCAGAGACTCCTTTCACAATTCTCAATTTGGGGATTATTTTTTTTTCTTGTTCTGATTGGTTATTTTTGCCTCCTTATGTTTTAAATCATTAATCAGATTCTCAGCTTCATCTGTTCTACAGTAGTTTCCCTATAAATTGTTCTTTATTTCAAATTGGATATCCTTCATCTCTGACTGGATATTTAAAAATACTATTAAGTTCTCACTAAGGTTTTTGAGCATTTTTATAACCGTGTTTTAAACTCTGCATATGATAGATTGCTTATCTTCATTTTGTTTAGCTCGTTTTCTGGAGTTTTGATCTGTTCTTTCATTTGGGCCGTGTTCCTTTGTGTTCTCATTTTGGCAGCCTCCCTGTATTTGCTTCTATGTACTAGGTGGAGTTGCTTTGACTCCATATCTTGGTAGTGCGGCCTAATGTAATAGGTGTCGTGTAGAGTCCAGTGGCGTAGCCTCTCCTATCACTCAAGCTGGATACTTGAGGTGCATCCTTTATGTGGGCTGAGTATACCCTCTTCTTGTAGTTGAGCCTTGATCGCTGCTAGCAGGTCAATAAAAAGGCTTTACCCAAGCCAGTCAGCTGCAAGAATTGGCTGTGACCACTGATCACCAACATCTACCCTCTATGGAGGTTCAGCTGTCTAGGGGCATGGTGTTAGTACTCTGATGTGGTCTGTAGCTGTTTGCTGCTTGTACAGGCTCTGGGGTTCCCCAGATGGTTCAGTCCAAGTTCAGGCCCCTCCTAAGTTCTGCCCAGAGCCATTCTACATAAGCTTTAAAGAAATTTGAGATGGCTGCTACTTTTTCTGGGCTTGGAGATTCCAAGGCAAAGCCAAATTGTGAATCTAGGATGACTGCTGCTAGTGCCAGGCCTGGGGCCACTTAGCAAGAGGTCTAGGGGCTGGGGACTTGCTGAGGCCAACTATTGCTTGTTTGATAAGATTTAGAAAGTTGTGAAGCATGAGCAAAGATGAGCCATTTTTGTGAAAAAGTCATGGTTAACAGTTTGGGTAGGCCCATAAATTGTGTGGGAATGAGTCTCAGGGGATCTCCAGGGTGGGACAAACAGTGTTATTGAGGTTGATGGAGTCTTAGATATGACACCCACCTGCTAGCTCTGTGGCTCTGTCGGGGGAGGGCTCTGAAAAGAAACTATGGCCTCTGTTCACCTTCCTGTCTGGAAGAAAGCTCTCCCCCAGCTCTTGCTTTGATGCCAGACACTTCAGTTTCTCCCTGTATGCCACTGCTTCTCAAGCTGCTATGCTGGTGCTGGAGCTCAGAGGGAGTGAGTCCGAGTAAGTCAGTGTGTGTGTTCTCCAAGAGGAACAACCTGGGACTCCAGAAAGTTTCTGTCACTGACTCAATAACTGCTGGATTTTGCAGCCAGAAGTTATGGGGATTTATCTTCCTGTCACTGGAATCCTGGGCTGGGGGGCCTGGTAGGGAGCTGGGACTCCTTGCCCCTGAAACATTTCTTCCAAATTTTTATTGACCACACCTGAATCCAGGACCAGCCTGTTCTGCATCTATGCCCCTCGTATGAGTCTGGATTGATGTGGTTTCTTTAAGTATCACTATAGTTCATGACATCCTAAACTGAATGTTGTGATATATGATATAGGATCATCTTGCTGAATCTAGAAATTGTGAAAGTGAAAATGACCTTCCTATAATTATGTAGGAAGACTATCTCCTTTATGTCTAATGTTTCTATTTCAAATCAGTTGTGGTAATCTACTTGAATTAACAATAGTATTTTTATTATAGATTTATACAATTGAAAATAAAATTACTTCAGTGAATATGCATGTGACTCATTGAATTTTTTGAGATTTTCTAAAACCATAATGTTTGAAATCTCCAGGTAAAGCATACCTTTTGAAATGATTCAGAAAAATAATTTTTAAAGCATTTTGTTTTTTAAAAGATTTTATTTATTTATTTTTAGAGAGAAAGGAAGAGAGGGAGAAAGAGAGGAAGAAAAACATCAATGCATGGTTGCCACTTGCATGCCACCAACTGGGGACCTAGCCTGCAACCCAGGCATGTGCCCTGATGGGTATCCAACTGGTGATCCTTTAGTTCACAGGTTGACACTCAGTCCTCTGAGCCACACCAGCCAAAGCAAAAGATAAATACTTTTGGTAAAATACTTTGCTCACATTTATTTATTTATTTTTTAATTTTAGAGGGAGAGAGAGAGAGAGAGAGATTGATTTGTTGTTTTACTTATTTAGGCATTCTTTAGTTGATTCTTATATGTGCCCTACCAGGGATCAAACCTGTAGCTTTGGTGTATTGAGACGATGTTCTAACCAACTGAGCTACCCAGCCAGGACACATTCATATATATATACATATATATATATATATATATGTATGTATATATATACACACACACACACACGTATATATTTTTATTTTTATTAAAAATTTTTATCCTTACCCTAAGACATTTTTTTCATTGCTTTTAGAGAGAGAGAGAGAAAGAGAGAGAGAGAGAAACATGATAACATTGATTGGTTGCCTTAATGTACATACATGCCCCAACTGGGGATCAAACCTATAACCTGGGTATATGCCCTGACTAGGAATTGAACTCATGACCTTTTGGTTTATGAGATGATGCTCCAACCAACTGAGCCACCGCAGCTAGAGCACATTCATATTTTTAAAAATAAACTTTTATTTTAGAGTAATTTTAGATTTAAAGAAAAAAATTACAAAGTTAGAATAAGAAGTTTCCATGTACACTATCACCAGTTTTTCATATTATAAACATATTAGTATGATATATTTGTTACAATTAATAAGCCAGTGTTGTATTGGTACTAACTAAAGTCCATACTTTATACAATTCCTTAGTTTTTAAAATAAATTTTTATTTCAGAACAATTTAGTTAGAATTTTGAGAAATATTATAAAGAGTTTCCATATTCCATAGTAACTTTATTTTATTATGGACACCTTAAATTAGTATGATATATTTATACCAATTAATTAATAATATTGATTAAATATTATTTTATAACTTTACACATTATTCAAATTTTCTCAATTTTTCCTCATTTCTTTTTTTCTGTTTCAAGAGTCCATCCAAGTTACTACATTACATTTAGTCATCATGTCTTTTTAGCTCCACTTGGTTGTGACAGTTTCTCAGACATTCGTTTTTAATGACCCTGACAGTTTTGAGGATTATTGGTCAAGTATTTTGTAGAATATCCCTCAACTGGGATTTTTCTGATGTTTTCCTCATGGTTACACAAGATCTTTGAGTTTTGGGGAAGAAGACCACAGAAATAAAGTATTATTCTCATCATATTATATCAAGGTTAGTTATGACTTACTAGTGTTGATGTTCACTTTGGTCACCTGGTTGAGGTCGTGTGTCAGGTCTCAATACTGTAAAATCACCCTTTTCATACTGGCCCTGCTAGACAGGAAAGTTTGCCATTGAAAACTCATAGAATTCTGAATTACTTGTTTACCAGATTATTTACACTGATGGTGTTTAACAGTACTAATGATACCAACACTGTAAGTCCCAGCTCTGTGCACATCTTCATTTATCTCGATCCATCATGTATGGTTTCTAAACTAGGTCCCCTCTGATGTCAAAATAGCTTCAGTTGATAGCATGGTGACCCTATTTTCCAGACACATATTTTGGGAAATAATTTGCCTAAGGTTTTTCTTCACTTGATATAGGATTCAAAAAATAAGTTTGAATTTGATAAAAGCCAGCAAAAATGCCTGATATCTTCTTAACTTAGCCTGTCACCAGGTACACCACAATGCAATTACCCATTTGTTAAGAAATAAAATGAAGACAAAAACCATTTAATTTTAATTGCCTCTGATGCTCACCATATTGTCACTTTTTACTGGCTCACTATGGTTGCCCAGCTAGAATTTCTCTTTCATTCAAACAACATGACTAAATTGAATTACATAAAAAGAAGCTACACACTGATTCCCAGCAGTATGTTTTGACAAAACATTTTGTCTCCATAAATGATTTCAGATGCTATAGTCAAAAGCCTTGACTGCAAATAATGGGTTCATAAAACCTATCTTTAAAATTTTACCTGACAGTAATGCCGTGCAAATATCTGCACTTCTAGTTCACCTTCTCCACTTGTTTACATCAGGATTTTAATAGAGTGGCTGTCACAGAACAACAGCTAAAGGCCACTGTTTGATAAGTTGCTGTAAAATCACACTGTTTAAAATGAGAATTTCCTTCTTAAATTCAGCCATCATAAAAGGTGATGGTGGTGGTGGTTAGAAAAATATTGAAAAAACATGTTTTCTTGGAGAACCGCAATAAAATCCTCAGAGTTAAGTGACATTCTAAATAGCAGTGACTTTCATATTCTGAGTTTTTAGTTGCTAAAGCAGCACCTGGATAAAATATATCACCTAGTAGGATCTCAATAAATATATCCCTTCATAATTACACCACCTGTTCTTTAAAAAGTACCTCCATAAGATCTGAATTTTGCTCTAGTATTTAATTCTATCAAATAAAAGCATAAATTATTTCCATAATGAAACTGCAAAATTCTAGAAGCAACGAAATATACTCTGCTATATGGGGGGGGGGGCACACAAAAAAACAGAATTTATTTATTAAAAATTGTGTATTTATTCTTACATGTTTAAACTTCAGTCACTTTCAAAGTATTCTCCATTTGATGCAATACACCCATCAGGATGTTTTTTCCATGGCTCAAAACAGTTTTTGAACTAATGATTTTGAAGCCTTTTAATACTTCTGCTGTTTTTTGTTTTACCTCTTCCAAAGCAGCAAAATATTTCCCTTTGAGGAATTTTTTCATTGAAGAAGTAAGAGAAAGTCACTTGGGGTGAGATTGGGTGAATAGGGAGGGTGGGACATGGGGGTTATGCCATTTTCGGAAAAAAAATATGCTGAACACTCAGCGCAGCGTGGACAGGTGTGCTCATAAATCACCCATCATGAACTGGGCAAAGGCATTGAAAGAGCCTTTAAAAAAATTCGCTGAAGCCAAACACAGCCTATCACAATACCACCAGTTGGTACACTGATACAGATGGGTTCCTAGAATACTCGCCTACCAGGGAAAGACTGTACCAAATGAGCCTGCCCTCCAGAAAGTAATTACAGGTTTTTTGGGCCCCCTTCATACATGTTTTGCTTGTTTGCTCTTAAATATTTGCTATGAGAAAAAAAGACCTTAATAACAAATTAAAGGTTAATTTAGTCCTTACAATGTGGCTTGCAAGGTGCTAAGCCCTTTACATAGATTATTTTATGTAACTTTCATCAATCTAAAGAGAAAGATATTGTTTATGAAGAATCTGAGATATTCTATTCCTTAAAATGAATTTTTCCATTTAAATAAGAAATGTTACTAGTTATAATACCTAGCAGTAGAATATCATATATGAAACATTCAGTGTCTTCACAAAATTACTTTCTGTGCTTTCAAAAATAACGTTTGTATGTGGGCCTTATTTATTCTCATTGGAACATGTTTCAGCATCTGATGCTTTTTTTCTAATAAAACTCAGCAAGTTCTTTTAATATTACAAATTTAGCTTCAGTTTTAACAAGGTGAATTCCGCACCTGCTTTAGTTTGGTTTTTCAGTTCTGTGAAGTAAAAAAATAAACAGTGTTAGCATTATCTACTTTTTAAGAACTTAAAATTATCCATCATTTTAAATGTTGTCTCATATTTACTATAATAGTAAGAAATTTTGCCAGGATTGGAACCTATTGTTCCACTTTATTTTTTGCCTTCAAAACAATTGTGCTAACTCCTAACATTTCAATCTGTATTCTTCTTAATTCAACCTTTTCCCCCCAGAGAAATACATTTATTTGCAAGGGTTTCCAGAATGGTGTGAAACATGAATCAGTTCTAAACGATATTCTATTTCTTGGCAAAATCCTTCCAGACTGTTAGAGAAGTTTTGTAGATTAAAAATTTTGAGATTATTTTAATTCTCTTTTATTCTAAGTAAATTAAATCTCTGTGCTGCCTTGTTCATTTTATTTTATCAGTGTCTATAATTTGAAAACAGGGAGGAAATTAGATTTTGGCTTGCAATGCAATGATATTTTGGGAATTAGAGCATCTCTTGAGATATTAAAGACTTACTCTATTGAAAAATAAATGGCAATCCATTTTTTAGCAGTCTTATTTTATGAGATTACCTAATGTATGTGTTCTAAAGCTATGCTACTTTGTAGGTCCAAGATGGCAGATAAGTAAATGGAAGCTATACTAACCTCCTCCTAGGATCAATCTGGAATTACAGCTAAGTTGTAGAGAAATTATGCTGAATAACCAACTGAACACTAGCTGGAGATAAGTCTTATAACCAAGGACAGATGGAAGAAACCCTTTATCACAACAAGTTGGGTAGGGAGTATGAAGGAGGTATGAGAGAGCTAGCTAGGCTCCCATGGTGGGGAAATTTCAGTGGCTGAAGGGTTCCCCCAAAGAAGTGTGCTGTCTAAACTCCAATATGGACTTCCTAGCATACAGCAACAGAGCCAGAAAAGAACTCAGATAACATCTATCTTTGAAAAGCAACACAGTTTCTGTCTGTCAGGGACAGATGGCTAGAGATGCGGACAGCCTCATAAAGGGCCAATGCACAGAACTTTGTTTGCAGCCACTTGCCCTGGACTCAAGTAAAGGGAGGGCAGAGTACAGCAGAGACACATTGAGAGTCTGGGGTTGGTGGCTCTTGGGAGAGAAGTGAAGAAACAGCTGCTTGGATTCCTTTCTGTGAGTCATTCTCAATACTTGAGAGGCCATATTTCTCAGAGCACTCCTCTCCATGTGACATCACCTTGAGAAGAAGCAATAGCCCTGCTTGCAGGAATGACTCTGCCCTACCCCATGGTGTTTAGGCTACTGATTACAGTTTGAGGTTATATCATTGATTAGTTTAAAGACTAGAGCAGAAAATACAAAGAAGCAGCCAAAATGGAAAGACAAAGAGACTCTAATGAAAGAACAAGCCAATCCTTCAAAAGGACTAGATAAAAAGGAGACAAAGATTTATCAGATAGAAAGTTTAGAATAATGATTATAAGGATACTCAACAGCATAAAAAAATACATAGAAACCATAAAAAAAGACCAGTAAGAAATAAAGAATGCAATATCTGAAATAAATAATACATTGGAGAAAAACAGTACGTTAGATGAAGTAGAGGACCAAGTCAGTGGTTTGGAAAACAAGGTAAGAAAAAATAAAACACCCAAGCAGCACATCGAAAAGAAAAAAAAAGACTTTTTAAAAAATGAGGAGAACTTAAGAAACATTTTGGGGAACATGAGGTGTAACAATATCTGCATATGGGAATACCAGAAGGAGAAGAGAGCAAACAAGGGATTAAGAAACTATTTGGAGGAATAATGACCAAAAACTTCTCTAATCTGATGAATGAAAAAGACAAACTAGTCAAGGAAGCTCAAAGTACCAACAAGTTGGACACAAAGAGACCTACACTGAGATACATCATAATTTAAATGATGGGTCTTAAAAACAGAGAGAATCCTAAAAGCCACAAGAGAAAAGCAGGTAGTGTATACAAGGGAGCACCAATTCATCTGTCATCTGATTTCTCAACAGAAACATTTCAGGCCAAAAGAAAGTGGCTTGAGATATTCAAGGTGATGAAAAGCAATGACCTTCAACCAAGGCTATTTTACCCAGCAAGGCTATCATTTAAAATCAAAGGAGAAAAAAAGGAGCTTCCCACACCAGAACAAGCTAAAGAATTTTTTTAAACACCAAAACAGTACTGCAACAAATGTTAAAGGGCTTGCTTTAAGGTCAAGAACAAGAGAAAGAAAAATAAAAATGGACAAAAATAGTCTAATAATAAAATAGCACTAAATAGGTAACTATCAATAATCAGCTTAAATGCTCCACCCAAAAAATATAGGGCAGCTGAGTGGATAAGAAAACAAGACCCAATTATGGAGAAATCATCTGGAATAAACAACTGAACACTAGTTGGAGAAAAGTCTTGTAACCATGGAGAGACAGAAAAGGCCACTTCATCACAACGTGATAAGTAGGAAGGTGGAGATGCGAAAGGGCTGGCTGGGCTCCCATGGGTGGCAGCTGATGGGTTGAGAAACAGCTCAGCAGCCAGGGGTACCCCCTGAGAAGGGCAGGGTCTAAACACCCAGCTGGGCTTTAGAGCAGAAAGTAAAATAGCATCCAGCTGTGAAAAACAAAAGGCCACAGGGTTTTTTGCTGGTCTGAAAGAAACAACTGGAGACAAAGAGATCTTAAATGGATCACGTATGAAAATATTTTGGCACCCACTTACCCTGGGTTCAAGCAGAGGGAGGGCAGAGAGGACCAGAGATGCTTGGGGAGAAATTGGGGTGGTGGATTTCAGGAGAGAACTGAGAGAGCAGCTGAACAGGTCCTAGTGATGACTCATTCCTCATACTGCAGGCAGACTATTCCCCTCCACGTGGTGTTAGCCTGAGGGGAAGCAAAAACCCCACGAGCAGGAATTAATCTGTCCCACCCTCAGTGCTTAAGCCTGATGGCTGATCACAGATTGAATAGATTAACAACTAAAGGAGACAGACAAAGGAAGTAGATCTCTGGAAGTCTCCAACAGGATCCCTAGGCCCAGACTGGTACATGATCTCATGCCACCAGGGACAGATCCAGGAAGTGCAGATCATTCTAAGAAGCAGCAACAAACAAGAAGAGTCACAAAAATGGAGAGACAGAGAAACAATCCCCCACTGAAAGGAAAGTAGGAGTCCCCAGAAAGAGTGCTAAATGAAATAGAGGAAAGCGAACAATCAGACATGGAATTCAAAACTTGGATTATAGGGAAGCTCAATGAGCTCAGTGAGCTCAAAGAAAACTACAAAGAGCTCCAGGGAAACTACAAGGAACTTCCAGAGAATTGCACCAGCATGAAAAAGGACATAGAAGCTATCAATAGGAGCCATGAGGAAATGAAGAATACAGTTTCTGAATTGAAGAACACCGTAGGAGGAATTAAAAACAAGCTAGAGGAAGCTGAGGATTGGATCAGCAAGCTGGAGGACAACATAGAAAAAAATTGCCAGACAGTGCAACAAAACAAAAAAAGACCAAAAAAGAGTGAAGAAGTTTTAAGAAAGCTGTAGGACAACAAAAAATGTAATAATATCCATATCATAGGAATACTGGAAGGAGAAGAAGAGGAGCAAGGGATAGAAAATCTGTTTGAAAAAGTAATGACAGAAAACTTCCCTAACTTGGTGAGAGAAAAAGTCACACAGCACCAGGTAGCACAGAGGATCCCAATAAAGATGAACCCAAACAGGCCCACTCCAAGACACATCATAATTAAAATGGCAACACTGAAAGACAAAAAGAGAATCATAAAAGCAGCAAGAGAGAAACAGTTAATAACATACAAGGAAGCTCTGATAAGACTATCATCAGATTTCTCAACAGAAACATGACAAGCCAGAAGGGAATGGCAAAAAATATTTCAAGCAATGAAAATCAAAGACCTATAACCAGGATTACTCCACCCAGCAAGACTCTCATTCAAAATGGAATGTGAAGTAAGAAGTTTCCCAGATAAAAAAAAAAAAAAAAGGCTAAAAGAATATATCTCCACCAAACCAGAATTGCAAGAGATGCTAAAGGGTTTGCTTTAAGAGCATGAAGAAACAGAGAGAGACAGAAAGGAACACAAGTACAAAGGGGAAAAATGACAATGAATAAGTGCCTATCAACAACAGCCTTAAGTGTAAATGGATTAAATGCACCAAACAACTCATAAGGTAGCTGAATTGATTAGAAAGCATGACCCACATATATGCTGTCTACAAGAGACCCACCTCAGAACAAAAGATCTACACAGACTGAAAGTGAAGAGATAGAAAAAATATTTCAAGCAAATGGACATGAAAAAAAAGCTGGGGTAGCAAGACTTATATGAGACAAACAGATTTCACAGCAAAGGCCATAAGAAGAGACAAAGGACATTTCATAATACATAAGGGAAAAATTCATCAAGATGATATAACCCTTGTAAACATATGTGCACCGAACATAGGAGAACCCAAATATATCAGGAAATTTTTTAAAGACTTCAGGAAGGATATAGACAACAACATACTCATAGTAGGGGACTTTAACACCCCATTGTCAATAATGGACAGATCTTTGAAACAAAGAACCACTAAGGATATTGACGCATTGAACAACACTCTAGATTCAATAGATTTAGTTGATATATGTAGAACTTTTCACCCCAAAGAAGCAAAATATACATTTTTTTCAAGTGCAAATGGAAAATTATCAAAGATAGGCCACATGGTAGGACACAAAACAAGCCTCAACAAAGTCAAGAAAATTATATCAAACACCTTCTCAGATCACAATGTCTTGAAACTGGAAATCAATCTCAAGGAAAAAACTCAAAACATTCAAAGTCATGGAGAATGAATAACATGCTATTAAATAATGAATGGGTTAACAATGACATCAAGGAAGAAATCAAAAAGTTTCTGGAAACAAATGAGAATGAACACACAACAACCCAAAACCTGTGGGATACAGTGAAAGCAGTCCTGAGAGAAAAGTTCATAGCCATACAGGCCTGCCAAAAAATAATAGAGAATCTCTAATAAAAAATTTAACACTACAGATACAAGAACTAGAGGAAAAACAACAAAGCCCAGAGTGAGTATAAGCAAGGATTTCATCAAGATCAGAGCAGAATTTAATAAAATAGAGATTAAACAATTCAAAATGTCAATAAAACCAGGAGCTCGTTTTTTGAAAAGATAAACAAAATTGGCAAGCCTTTAACAAGGCTCATCAAGAAAAAAAGAGACAGGGCCCAAATAAATAAAATCAGAAATGAAAATGGAGAAATTACAACTAGTACCACAGAAATACAAAGGATTGTAAGAAATTACTACGGACAATGGTATCGCAAGGAATTTGACGATCTAGGTGAAATGGACAAATTTCTGGAAATGTATAACCTTCCAAAACTGAGTCAAGAAGAAGCAGAAAGCCTGAACAGACCAATAACAACTAGTGAAATTGAAGCAGTAATCAAAAAACTCTGGCACACAAAATTCCTGGACCAGATGCCTTTACAGGTCAATTTTACAAAACATTTAGGAAAAAACTAACTCCTACCCTTCTCAAACTATTTCAAAAAATCAAAGAGGAGGGAAGACTCCCAAAATGTTTCTATGAAGCCAGTATTAGTCTAATCCCAAAACCAGGTCAAGTCACAACAAAGAAAGAAAACTAAAGGTAAATATCACTGATGAACATAGATGCTAAAATCCTCAATAAAATATTGGCAAACCGGATCCAATAACATAGTAAAAAGATCACATACCACAATCAAGAGGGATTCATCCCAGGAATGCAAGGATGGCTTAATATTCACAAATCAATAAATGTAATACATCACATAAACAAAATCAAAGACAAAAATCACATGGTCATATCAATAGATGCTGAAAAAGCATTTGGTAAAGTACAACACCCATTTATGATGAAAATACTCAGCAAAATGGGACTAGAGGGAGCATACCTCAACATAATTAAGGTTATATATAAGAAATCTAAAGCCAACATCATGCTCAATGGACAAAAACTGAAAGCATTTCCCCTGAGATCAGGAACAAGACAAGGATGTCCACTCTCTCCACTCATATTCAACATAGTCTTGGAAGTTCTAGCCACAGCATCAGGCAAGAAAAAGAAATAAAAAGTGTTCAAATTAGAAAAGAGGAAGTAAAACTGTCATTATTTGCAGACGACATGACAGCATACATAGACTCCATGAAAAAACTACTTGACATAATAAGTCAATTTGGCAAAATAGCAGGGTACAAAGTAAATATTCAGAAATTGAAGGCATTTCTGTACACCAACAATAAAATATCAGAGATAGAAACTAGAAAAAAAATCCCATTTACTATAGCAACAAGAAAAATAAAGTACCTAGGAATAAATTTAAACAAGGAGGTAAAAGACATGTAGTCAGAAAACTACAGAACACTGGAGAAAGAAATTAAGGAAGGTACAAATAAATGGAAGCATATACCATGTTCATGGATGGGAAGAATGAACATCATCAAAAGGCCATACTACCCAAAGCAATTTACAGGTTCAATGCAATCCCTATTAAAATACCAATGACATATTTCACAGAACTAGAACAAATACTCCAAAAATTTATATGAAACCAAAAAAGACCTGAATAGCCACAGCAATCATGAGGAAGAACACAGTAGGAGGAATCGCAATACCTGATACCAAACTATACTACAAGGCCATGGTAATCAAAACAGTCTAGTACTGGTATAAGAACAGACATATAGATCAATGGAACAGAATAGAGAGCCCAGAAATAAACCCAGGTCTTTATGGTCAACTAATATTTGACTAAGGGGGAAGGAGCATAAAATGGAGTGAAAATAGCCTCTTCAACAAATGCTATTGGGAGAACTAGACAGGGACATGCAAAAAAATGAAACTAGACCACCAACTTACACCATACACCAGAATAAACTGAAGATGAATCAAAGACTTAAATGTAAGACGTGACACCATAAAAGTCCTAGAGAAAAACATAGACAGGAAAATTTCAGATATCCCACATAGCAATATTTTCACCGATATATCTCCTAAGGGAAGGGAAATAAAGGAAAAAATAAACAAATGGGACTACATCAAACTAAAGAGTTTCTGCTCAGCAAAAGAAAACATCAGCAAGATGAAAAGGAAACAAACCATATGGGAAAATATATTCGCCAATGACATCTCAGACAATGGATTGATCTCCAAAATATATAAAGAACTCATACAACTCAACACCAAGAAGACGGACAACCCAATTAAAAAATGGGCAAAGAACCTGAACAAATGCTTCTCCAATGAGGTCATACAGAGGTTTCATAGGTATATAAAAGAATGCTCAACATCACTAGTCATCAGATAGATGCAAATAAAAGCCACAATATGATACCACCTCACTCCAGTCAGAATGGCCATTATCAACAAATCAACAAACAACATGTGCTGGCAAGGATGCAGAATAAAGGGAACCCTAGTACCCTGCTGGTGGGAATGCAGACTGGTGCAGCCACTATGGGAAACAATACGAATTTCCTCAAAAAACTAAAAATGGAGATGCCTTTTGAACCAGCAATTCCATTGCTAAGATTATATCTGAAGAATCCTAAAACACCAATTCAAAAACACATATACACCCCTATGTTCATAGCAGCACTATTTCAATAGCCAAGTGCTGGAAACAACCTAAGAGCCCATCTGTAGATGAGTGGATCAAAAAATTCTGGTACACTTACACAATGGAGTACTATGTAGAAGAAAGAAAGAAGAAACTTCTATCATTTGTAACAACATGGAAGGAACTAGAGAGAATTATGCTTAGTGAAATAAGCCAGGCAATGAAAGAAAAATACCATGTGATATCACCTAAAAGAGGAGACTAATGAACAACACAAACAAATGAGCAAAACTGAACCAGAGGCATGTAAACAAGGAGCAGAGTAACAGTGACAAGGGGGGAGGTGGGTAGGAGAGAAGAGGAATAAGAAGGGGAAGGGTCTAGTCAAAGAATATCTATAAACGACCCACAGAAATGGACAGTGTAGTAGGGATTAACTGTGGGGGAAGGGGTAGGCAGGGTGCGGTGAAGCAATGGGGAAAAAAGTGGGACAACTGCAATAGAAAAACAAACAAACAAAAATTTTTAGATGGTGGGGATGAAAACAAAATAAATTAATAAATGAGCCAGAAAATCCCTCTTCCCCCCCCCAAAAAAAACCCCTCACATGTAGGAAAATGAACAAAAGAAAATGTGAAGTATGGAAATGCAATTTTAGTGAATATTAGAAGTACAAGGATTTTCCTTCACACTGCATATTTTTCTCCCTATCTTATCCCTCCAGAATTTGGCATTCTGAAGAAGTACATAATGACATAAGGTTCTTTGCTTAAAACCAGTGAGACCAGTTGTTAATAGAGGTTTTGTTAACCAAGACTTTGACTGGAATGTCATTCCTAAAGGAGGCATGCTTGGGCTCTGATTGTTACCCAAAATCCCTGAGGAACTGGGATTGACTTTCAAAGGTAATAAAAGCCCATGAGAAAAAAAGGCCTGGTACCTTGGTTGGTTGTACAGTCAATGGCAATCTTTCTAGGAAAGGAATAAAGGTTTCTTTCCTGAAAGATGGCTAGAAGGAACCTTAAAGCACAACAGGAAACCTGAAGGACTTGGAAAAGACAGGTGTTTACAGGCAAGGCTGAATGGCAGGTATGTGGCTCAACTTCTGTGCCCTGAGGGAAAGACTGAAAGTCACCCTAAAGGTTCCTTGTGTAAATTCCAGCAAAGTAAACCTAAAGATCATATGTGATCATTTGCTGCTCTTGTGTTTATGCAAATGAACAGGATAAATGAAAACTGGACTTAATGTAATCCCTTTAATGACAAGGAGGGTAATCTTAAGGAGAAAAATTGCAATTCAAGGAAAATCACAATGCTCAGTAGTAGATTATAAACTAGTGCAGCTAACTGTCTTTAAAGTTTCTTTTCATTTAAAGTTTGTTTTCATTTGAAAGTTAAACTAGGCCTGTTACATCACCAAAGATGCTTAATTTACAGGCAAAAAGAATGTCAAATGCCTTGCAACTGGATGTCTTCCCAATAAGACAGTCTCACAGATTTAGAGACTGGTTTGTGGGTTATGTTGCGTAAATTAACATGTGTGTTCTGTTATCATAGGGTATAAGCCTATGGCCTCATTATCTGAGTGACTGTCTGTATGTATAGGACTCATTAATCCTGTCTGCATCGCTGCCTCCTGAGACTCAACGGTTTGGCTGAACTAAGTGGCTGGTTTGGTGAAGTTAGGGGTGGTCTGTGGGCTTCACTTTAAAACTGGTTTCTCTTTTCTACCCTAATGGCTTGGACAGAAAGGGTCCAGAAGTCAGGGGGGGGGGGGGGCTAAAATACTTCCCTCAACCTAAACTAAGTATAATGGGTGAATGGGCTTTGGAAATGTGTGATGTGCCTTGAACACCTTCTTCCAAAGAAGCCTTCTTTTTTTTTTTTTTCCCAATGTGGAACATTGAAAATTAATCCCCATATTTTATCATCTAGTGGTTATGAATTGAATGATGCCTTTTAATCCTGTTGCTAAATCTGCTGCTGCCAGAATACAACAAAGATAACAGTCTGCTAAACCAAGCATGCCATGGTCTGGGGACAGTCAACTGACCTGGAGTCTGCATGATCCTTCCCCATGTGGGAAGGCCACCCTTCCCTTCACAGCCCCACTCTTATTAGGGATTTCTGGACCCAAGGGTAGGTAGGACGACGACCATGTCCAGCTTGAAGCAGCTAGACAATCATGAGACCTTCGCCTGTTGTCCTTTATAAGATTATAAAGGGTCTTAAGTCTGAGAGGGGGAAACTGTTACAGAGTGGGGATCCCCCACCTGAAAATAAATGGGTACCTCCAAGGTACTCAAATCAACTAGAAAGATACACACAGACTAAAATAAAGGAATGAAAGAGATATTTCATGCAAATGAAAAGAGAATAAAAGAGCTGGAGTAGCAAGCCATACTTATATCCAACAAAATAGACTTTAATATCAAGGCTATAGTAAGAAGCAAAGAAGGACACTACATAATGATAAAGGGAACAATCCAGCAAGAGGATATAACCCTAGTAAATATTTACACACCCAACATAGGAGCACCTAATTATGTGGAGCAAATCTTGATGGGCATTAAGGGAGAGAGCGATAGAAATACAGTTATATTTGGGTATCTTAACACCCCATCAACCTAGATCAAATGCATTTAATTGATATCTTCAGAGAATTTCATCTTAAAGCAGCAAACATACATACTTTTTAAATGCACATACAATGTTTTCTAGAATAGACCACATGTTAGGATAGAAAACAAGTCTAAGTAAATTTATGAAGATTGAAATCATATCAAGCATCTTCTCTGACCACAATGCTATGAAACTAAATCAATAACAAGAACACTGGAAAACACACAAAGACGTAGAAACTAAATAACATGATTTTAAACAATGAATAGGTTAATAATGACATCAAGGAAGAAATCAAAAGATACCTTGAAACAAATGAAAATGAGGACAAAGGTATTCAAAATCTGTGGGGCTTTGCAAAGCAATCCTAAAATGATAATTTATACCATTATAGGTCTATCTCAAAAAACAAGAAAATTTTCAGATAAACAATCTAACTTTACACTTAAAGGAACTTGAAAAAGAACAACAAAGAAAGCCCAAATTGAGTAAAAGGGAAAAAATCTTAAAGATCAAAGCAGAAATAAATGAAATAGAGTCTAAAAAAAGTGATACAAAATATCAGTGAATCCAAGTGCTGGTTCTTTGGAAAGATAAACAAGATTGACAAACCTTTACCAGAATCATCAAGAAAAAAATAAAAAGAACCCAAATAAATAAAATCAGAAATGAAATAGGAAAAATAACAACTGACACCATAGAAATAGAAAGGATTTTAAGAAAATATTATGAACAACTATATGTCAACAAACTGGAAACCTGAACAAAATAGATAAATTCCTAGAAAAATACAATCTTCCAAAATTAAATCAGAAGAATCAGAGAATCTGAGCAGATAGGTTACACCTAGTGAAATTGAAGCAGTAGTAAAAAAACTCCCAACAAACAAAAGCCCTGGATGGGATAGCATCATGATGGAATTTTTCCAAACACTCAGAGAAGTAGCACCTCTCTTTCTCAAACTAGTTCATAAAAATTCAAGAGGAAGAAAGGCACCCAAACTCATTTTATGAGGCCAGCTTTATTCTAATTCCAAAACCAAATACAGACACTACAAAAAAAGAAAATTATAGGCCAATATCCCTAATGAACATAGATGCTAAAATCCTCAACAAAACATTAGCAAAACTGATAGAGTAATGTATCAAAAAGATTATAACATGATCAAGTGGAATTTAGTCTGGGAAGGCAAGGTTGGTACAACATTTACAAATCAATAAATGTGATTCACCACATAAACAAAATGAAGGATAAAAACCATATAATGATATCAATAGATGCAGAAAAAGCATTTGGTAAAATCCAGCACACATTTATGGCAAAAATTTTCAGTAGGTGGGATTAAAAAGAATGTACTTAAACATAATAAAGGTCATATATGACAAACCCACTGCCAGCCTCAACTCAATGGGCTAAAACTACAAGCGTTCCCCTTAAGACTGAAAACAAGACAAGGATGTTCAGTTTCACCTCTCTTAATCAACATAATACCAGAAGTCCTAGCCACAGAATTCACACAAGAAAAATAATAGGATTCTGAATTGAAAAGGAAGAAGTAAAACTGTCTTTATATGTAGATAACATTATATTGTACATAGATAACCTCAAAGACTTCACCATGAAACTACTAGAACTGATAAATGAATTCAGTAGAGTAGCAGGATACAAAATTAATGTAAAAGAATCAGTTGCATTTCTCATGCAATAACAGCCTAACAGAAAGGAAAATTAAGAAAACAATCTCATTCGCAATTGATTCAAAAAGAATAAAATACCTAAGAATAAATCCAACCAAGGATGTAAAAGACCTGTACTCAGAAAATTATAAGATACTGATGAAAGAAATTGAAGAAGATACAAATAAGTGGAAGCATATACAGTGTTCATGGATAGGAACAATTAACATCATTAAAATGCCCATGCCACCCAAAGCACACTATAGATCCAATGCAACTCCTATCAAGATTCCAGTGATGTATTTCACAGAATTAAAAGAAATATTTCAAAAATTTATATGGACCAACAAACAGCCCTTCATAGCAACAATGATCCTGAGAAAGAAGAATAAAGTTGGAGGAATTATGCTACCTAATATCAAACTCTACTATAAGGTCATAGTAATCAAAACCACATAGTACTGGCATAAAAACAGACACATAGATCAATGGAAAAGAATGGAAAGCTCAGAAATAAATCCACACCTTTAGAGTCAATTAGTATTTGACAGAGGAAACAAGAACATACAATGGGGCTAAAGATAACTTATTCAATAAATAGTTTGGGGAAAAATTGGGCATTGTTCATAGCAATATTTTATTGGATATATTTCCTGAGGCAAGGGAAACAAAAGAAAAAAATAAACAAATTTGACTTCATCAAAGTAAAATGTTTTTGCAGAGTCAAGAGAATCATCAACAAAATAAAAAGACCATTTAGAGAATGGGAGGACATATTCAGTGATACATCTGATAAGGGGTTGATGTCCAAAACTTATAAAGAACATACAAAACTCAGCACCAAAAAACCAAACAACTCAATTGAAAAATGGGCAAAGAAACTAAATAGACACATGTCCAAAGAGGACATATAGATGGCCAATAGACATATGAAAAGATGTTCAACATCACTACTCATCAGAGAAATACAAATTAAAACCATAATGAGATACCATCTCACACCTGTCAGAATGGCTATCAACAAATAAGTGCTGGCAAGGCTGTGGAGAAAGGGAAATTCTTTTGCAATGTTGGTAGGGATGCAGATTGGTGCAGCCACTGTGGAAAGCATTATGGAGATACCTAAAAAATTAAAAATGAATATGCTTTGAACCTTAATATTCATAGCAGCATTATTTGCAACAGACATGTGCTAGAAACAAGCTAAGTGCCCATCAGTGGACGAGTGGATCAAAAAACCGTGGTACATTTACACAATGGAATACTATGCAGCAGAAAGAAAGAAGGAACTCCTGTCCTTCGGGACAACATGGAAGGAACTGGAGAGTATTATGCTTAGTGAAATAAGCCAGGCAGTGAAAGACGAGCACCACATGATCTCACCTATAAGCAGAAAGTAATAAGCAACACAGAACCAGAGATATGAAAATAAGGAACAAACTGACAGCAACCAGGGGAAAGAGGGATAATGGGGAAAAGAAGGGGAATGGTCTAATCAAGGAACAAGTTTAAAGTACCCATTGGCATGAACAACAGGGTGGGGTTGACTGTGGGAGCAAGGGGTGGGTGGGGCAGGGGAAAGCCGGGGGTTGGGGGAGGAATTGGGACAGCTTTAACCGGACAACAATAAAATAAAATAAATGAGAATAAAAATAAAAATAAAAATAAAAATGGGTCTACCTTTTGACCCAGCAATGCACTTCTGAGAATATATCTGAAGGAACCCAAAACACTAATTTGAAAGAACATAAGCACCCCTATGTTTATTGCAGCATTATTTACAATTGCCAAAATACAGAAGCAGCCCAAGTGTCCATCAGTAGATGAGCAGATAAAACAACTATGGGACATTTACACAATGGAATACTATATGGCTATAAAAAAAGAAGAAAGTTTTACCCTTTGCAATAGTTTGGATGGACCTGGAGAACATTATGCTAAGTGAAATAAGTCAACCAGAGAAAGACAAATATCATAAGACTTCACTCACACATGGAATCAAATGAACAAGCTGAATTAACAAGAAAAATAGGGACAGACTCATAGATGGGGAGCAGGATGACAGCTAGTGGGTGGGGAGATTAAGGGGTGGAGGGATTGAGCAAAATCAAAAAAGAATTCATGGACATGGACAACAGCGTGGTGGTTGCTGTGGAGAGGGGGGTATAAAGTGACTAAATGGTAATGAAAAAAATACAATGAAGATTAAATAAAATAAAAGGAATAGAAAAAATAAATCTACAGAAGACCTCTATAAATAAGCATGTGCAAACTCTTGAATCTTGAGGTTGACACAGCATAAAATATGGAGCCCTAAAACTGTTTTGTCATTCAAAAGACTTCATTTTTCATCACAGGAGCAAACTTCAGAAAATATTGAATTTAACATTTTCATAACAGTACTTGTTTGCTCTCTTGCTTCGGAAAAATATTATAGCAACTCTCACACTTATGCCATTTCTGAGAATTGAAGAGCCATACAGTGTTAGAATTGAAGTAAACCTTAGATATGATTTAGTTATTCAGAGTGAATAAAATTTTGCCTCAAGCGATCGTCCACATGAAAACACAAGAAGCAAACAAGTAGTGGAACCCAATTTGAGTCTCTTGTCCATTTTTCTGTTATCTCACATTTAAGACATCAAACATGGTAATTTTTACACCTGAACTCAAGATGTAATCTGAACAAAAGCAAAATTTACCCTTTTTCTCTCCATTTCTTCACAGGACCAGGAACTCTTATCTTTCACCTGTTTCATTTTTCTATTTAACCCAAAACAAATGCTCTCATTGTGAACAAGTCTATGAGGATCATGGGATTAAGCATTAAACAAAGTAGAAATGTGTTAACATACCTTCAGCTTTGTAACCTTAAACAAATTATGTAGTTACTTAAAACCTCAGTGTGACCATCTGTAAAATTTGGGCAATTAGATATTTATTCATAGCATAATTTCAGGAATTTAACGTGCTAATTCGTGAATGCATTTATCCAACACATAGAAACCCTCAACAAATATTAAACACTGTTGTTAGACCTACTACAATATGTTTGACAAATGTGTGTAGATGGAAGTGAAGACAGTTGGTTTCTTGATATATAGTATAGTGTTTCTCAAAAATTAATAATGTATAGGATCCTGTTTTAAATAAATATGTTATTAAATTATAATATATGCAAAATGAATTATATGTGCTACATCAAAATTTTCATAAAATAAATATATCTTTGTAATCTCATATAACTCAAGAAATAGGACATAAGTGGGCTCCCTGCTGCTTCCTTAGGCACTACTATCCTAATAATCATCAATTAGTTTTCCTCTTTCAGAATGTTCTGTGAATGGAATTTGTCTCTGGCTTGTGCTTATAATATTGATTCATATTGTTAACTGTAACAGCATATGTTCATTATGTTCATTCTCATCACATGAGAATATCACAAATTATTTTGCTATTATAATGGTGATTGACATTTGGGTTGTTTTTTGTTTGGAGTTATGAGTAAAGCTAAAAAGCTACTGTGAACAACTTTTACATGTCTTTTGGTACTCAAAGATATGCCTTTCTCTTGGAATTAAATCCAGGAGTGGAATTACTGAGTGTAGTTTATATGTTCATCATAAGTAGATGCTGCTATACTATGACTGGCAGAATATGGGGGTCACAGTGACTCCACATATTGCAAACACATACTATTATTTTCATGTTGTTAACTTTTACTGCTAATCCTTCTGCTCAGTGTAGTGGTATATCATAGGTCATTTCTCTTAAGAAGGTGAATTTTGTTAAATTTCATTGGATTTCTTATTTTAGAAAATGCTTGTTGAATTTTTTGCCCATATTTCTATAAGGTTATTATTTCTCTTATTGGATTTTAGGAGTTATTTAGATATTTTTGATATGTCTCTGTATTGTGGGGTTTTTTTTTCTTCTCACTTTTATGTCTACAATGCAGGTGAAAATAATTTTTGGATATGTAGAGGTCAAAATATCTTTTTTACTGTAAACATACAGTTGACCCAGAACCTTTTATTTAAATGACACTCATTCCTCACTACATTGCACTGTTTTATTTGTCACAAATCAGGCTTTAGCTTTTCTTGAATTCTATTCTAATCCATTTCTCTATTTGTTTATTCTTCACATAGTGTATGTCCTTTTACAGTGTCTTAATATCTTAATTTTGTACTTTAAAATTAAGGATGAAGGACATAGACAGATCCAGGAAGCACTGAGATTCCCAAACAAGATGGAAGTGAAGAGGCCCACAACAAGACACATCATAATCAAAATGCCAAAAGTTAAAGATAAAGAGAGAATCTTAAAAGCATCAAGAGAAAGTCAGATAGTTACTTACAAGGGAGTCCCCATAAGATTGTCAGC
This sequence comes from Furipterus horrens, assembly GCF_987537825.1. Taxonomy (NCBI): domain Eukaryota; kingdom Metazoa; phylum Chordata; class Mammalia; order Chiroptera; family Furipteridae; genus Furipterus; species Furipterus horrens. The sequence continues at coordinate 159,335,993 of NW_028327171.1, read as the reverse complement.
TGATTTCTTAATAGAAACTTTGTAGGCTAAAAGTTATTGGCAAGGAATATTCAAAGTGATGGAAAGCAAGGACCTACAACAAGCTTACTCTATCCAGAAAAGCTATCATTTAGAATAAAAGGGCAGATAAAGCTAAAGGTATAAATCATCACCAAGCTATTATTATGTGAAATGTTAAAGGGACTTATTTAAGAAGAAGAAACTCAAAACTATGAACAATAAAATGGCAATAAATACATATCAACAATTGAACCTAAAAAAAAAGAAGAAAAGAAAGAAAGGAAGAAATAAGAAGAAAGGAAGGAAGGAAGGAAGGAAGGAAGGAAGAAAGAAAGAAAGAAAGAAAGAAAGAAAGAAAGAAAGAAAGAAAGAAAGAAAGAAAGAAAGAAAGAAAGAGAAAAGAAAGAAAGAAAGAAAGAAGAAAAAAAGAAAGAAAGAAAGAAAGAAAAAGAAAGAAAGAAAGAAAGAAAGAAAGAAAGAAAGAAAGAAAGAAAGAAAGAAAGAAAGAAAAGAAAGAAAGAAACAGAAGAGAAACATAATCATAGATACAGAGAATGGTTTGATGGTAGCCAGATGGGAGCGGTTTGGGGGAATAAGTGAAAGGGTGAAGGGATTAAGAAGCACAAAGTAGTAGTTACAGAATAGTCATGGATGTAAAGTACAACATAGTAAAATGGAGTAGCTAAAGAAATTATATGCATGACCCATGGACATAAACAAAATTGTGGAGATTACCTAAGGGAGTGGCGGTTGCTGGGTAGAGGGGAGCAAAGGAGGAAAAGTTGGGACAACTGTAATGGCATATTCAATCAAATATAATTAAAAATTAATCTTGATAGCCACAAGTGTGGGATTCCAGCTTTTTTTAAATGTAAGATTGCCTTGGCTATTACTAACTTTGTTTTTCATAAAATGTTTCAGAACCAGCCTGTCAGTTGCCACAAACTAAATATGTTAAGATTTTGATTGAAATTACACAAAATAGAGCAATCTGAGGCAGAGTTGCCTTTCATTCATCAGCATGTTCTAGGTTTCCATTTAATTTATGTATCCTTTACCTTCACTCTGTAAAGTTTTAGAATTGTCAGTGTAGAAAGCTGGCATATTTTTTATTGAAATTATTGCTATATATTTTGTATATTTAATGTAATACATATGCTATCCAAATTTTTATTTAATAATTTTAGTATATAAATTTGTAATTTTTGTACCGAATTTCTGTTCAATTAAATAATAAAAATTTATGTATTAATTAGAGTTGTTTATAATGCTAACTTGTAGAGTCTTTGAATTATCTGCATACATAGTGTCAACTGAATATAATGGTTTTATTTATTCTGTTACAATGGTCTTACCATTTATTTTTTTATTTTTCTATGTATTTGTTAATTTATTTTTTTCTTTATTTATTTTGTATTATTGCATAGGTTAGAAACTCCAATGCAACATTGATTAGGGATAGTAATTACAGGCATTTTTGTCTTGTATCACTGAATTTGATTAGCTAACATATACTTTAGAATTTTTGCATGATGTTATAAGTAAGTTGGCCTCTAATTTTTACCTTTTGTCATATATACTCATTTTCTACCACTGTTGGAACATATTAAAAACAATGCAATGGCTAAAACCATACAAACTTTATTCAGACAGTTCTGCAGGCCAAAAGTTCAGCATAGTCTCACCTAACTCAAATCCAGATATTAGCAGTCTGCTATTTCTAGGAAGCTCAAAGAGAGAAACTGCTTTCTGCCCATTTAGCTCATTAGCAGAACTTAGTTCTTTGTAGTTGTAAGACTGAGCACCCTAATTTTCTTGCCATTTGTCAAGTGTGGGTTGATCCCTGCTGCTAGAGTCCACCATGTTCCTTGAACCATGGCCCCCTTCCTTCACCTTTGAAACAGCAATGGCTGGTCAAGTCCTTAACATATCCCATCTCTCTGATTTAGTCTTCTGCCTTCTTCTTCTACCCTTATGCACTCATGTGATTAGACTGTGCCCACTCAGATAATGCAGGACACCTCATCTCAAAGGTCTTAACCTTGATCACATCTGAAAAACTCTTTTGACATGTAGGGCAACATATTCACAAGTTACAGGGATTAGGGCATGGACATCTTCAGGAGATCACTTTTCTGTGTACTCATTTTGTTGTTATGAGTTGGAAATATTCTTTATTTTTCTACTTTCTGAAAGTTTTTCTAGAAAACACAGAGAACAATTCAATTTTTCTTAATTGCATCAATTTTTGTAAATTATAGTTTTCAAGGAGTTTGATATTTATTTCATCAACTTTAAAAATGTTTGCCATAGAGTTTTTTTATAATATCTGTAAGATCTACAATGATGTTTCTTTTTTCATTCCTGGCATTAGTATTCTGTGACTTCTATCTTTTTTCTTAACCAGTCTTACTAGGATTTTACTAATTTTATTTTTACTTTTGGATAATTCCTGTTAATTTTGACTATTTTATATATTTTATACTTTAGTAATACTATCAATTATTTAATTTCTTTTTTTACCTTATTTGGTCTACGTTTTTAACTTCTAAGATTTATACTTAAATCATTGTTTTCTAGCCTTTTCCTTTCCTTATATACATATATTCAGCACTATACATTTCCTTATAAAATAAGCTTTAGCTATAGTTCACATGGTTGTAACATATTTTCATGTTTTATTCCAAAATATTTAAAGTTTCCATTGTTTTTTTTTTTCAGCATACAAGTGATTTAGAATTATTTTGTTTAATTTTTAGGCAGTTGAAGACTTTGTATTTATCTATTTTTACTAATAATTTATTGCTTAAAATTACTGTGATTAAGTTCTTTAACATTTGTTGAGCCTTAATAGCCTTGCACAGCCTTGTTTTTAAATGTTCACTTGAAAAGATATATATTATATGTATTACATTAAAGTTGTTAATCATGTTTTTTAGATTCTCTGTATTCTAAGTAAATTTTGATGCTTATTTTATAGGTGCAACTGTTCTCATCTTTCCCTATGAGTGTGGGTTTTTGTACCTTTTAGTTTTGTCAAGTTTTGCTTTATAAATTGTAAAGGGATGATATTGAATGCATGTAAATTTAGAACAGTTTTATCTTATTTGTGGCCTGGCATTTTTACCTTTATTAAATATTACTATTTATCCTTAATAATACCTTTTATTAAACTTTTTTCTATATGAAATTGGTTTGTTGTCACTAGCTTACTTTCTGTCAGCATGAACATGATAAATTATTTTCATCCTTTTACATTTAACTATCTTATGTTCTTATTAAAGTTGAGTTTTCTTTATATGTCCTTATCGAAGTTGAATCTTTAGTAAGCACTCTCAAAGTTTGAGTTTCAGTTTTCATTCAGACAATATTAGTCTTTTAATTGGAATATTTATTTGTTTATATTTAAGTTGATTACTATTACATTAGGGCTTATAATAGTTTCCTCTCACTTTCTTTTTTTGATTAATTATATATAATTATTCAATATTCAATTCATTAACTTGTTATTTACATATATGTTTAGCAATATTGGAGTAATTGCTTAAGAAATAACATATATATTTTTGATTTTTTTATCATCTAATATAATCAGTACCTTTAGGGTGAGATAAGCTGAATAATCATTTAAACAAACAAACAAAAAACAGAATCTCAGTGGTATACAAATAAATACTGCTTTGTGAAAACTGCTCTTGATGTATAGCTATTGTGGATTTCAATGCATTATTGGATTGTGGATTATATTAGTTTACTGGGACTGTCATAACAAAGGACCACAAACTGGGTGTCTTACACAAAAGAAATGTATTGTCTCATGGTTCTGGAGGCTAGAAACCTAAGATCAGTGTTGGCAGAATCTGTTTCTTCTGAGTTCTGTGAAGTAGAATCTATTCCATCCCTCTCTCTTACCTCCTGGTGTTTGCTGGCAACCTCTGGAATTCCTTAGATGCATCGGTCCAATCTCTGACTTCATATTCACATGGCATTCTCTCTACATGCATTTCTTTTTATGTGTCCAACTTTCTCCTTTTCATAAGGACATAGTCATATTGGGTTCAGCCTCCCCTCCCCACCATGACCTCATCTTAACAGATCTGAAAAGATGCTATTTCCAACTAAAGCCACACATCATGAACACTGGAAGTTAGACTTCAACATCTTTAGGGGACTCCAAATTAACTCTTAATATGGGCTATGATCAGAAATGTTCGAAAGATTCTTCGTAGGTATTCCTTGTCCACGTTAACTTTAACCCCTAAAACCAGCTTCTTCTGAAAAGTTAAAATTGTTTATTGATTTGAAGATACAATATGATATCAGGTGTACTGATTGGGGGTGGTCCTCTCTGACCCTAGTAACCACAGGTAAGTAATTTGTATGATTCTAATTATACTTTTTTTTTTTAAATTTAAGAGGCTGACACAGAACTTCCAAGGTGTTTAGAAAGCTAATAAAGAAGCTGATAATGATTTTTAAGATAATATTTATATTCACCTAAGCTTACTCTTTTTATTGACCCTTAAGGCATACCCAATATTTATATAATATTTTAATTAGCTATTAAAATATTGTCAAAATATGTTTTTATTTATTTAATCAAATTTAATCAGTAAGACTGAATTCTTTGAGGAGACATATATATATATATATAGATGTCAAGTATTTATAACAAGCTGCATGTATTTATTTCCTAAGTCTTAATCACAACACAGTATGCAGTCATCCGTTTTCTGACAACCATCTGCTTAGATGTCACTCATTCCTTCCACCCCCATCTAGCTGAAATTAAAATATTGACATAAATAATTTTTGTATTCAAAGTGGAAAAGGTAATAGGGGTGGTGAAACAAGATTGGATTTTGCATGCATTGCCCTTGACAATATTGTGACAACTTTTAGCTATGCAGTGCTACAGAAAAATAAAATGTAAAACAAAGATTTGAGCCAAGTATAAGCTTGGTGTCTTCTAATGGTCTTAAAATATTTCTGAAAAGAAAGAAAAAGAAAAGAGGCCACCAAGTTGTAATTGTTATGTTGTCAGTTTAGGTTACCGTATACAATAAAAAGAGTGCCACTAATAGAGATAAAATTTTATTGAGCACTTTGACAAATACATAATGTCGTCGTCGGCAGCCGTCCGTCTCGAGAGACGATGGTGTAGCTTCTTAAGAGTCTATCTGCACCGCCGAGAATGGCTGTGCAGTCCGACTCGGGAGTGACACGGTATCTGTCTCCTCCCGTGTTGAATCGACATCTTGCAATGACGCTGGAGTGTCCTCTCCAGTGAAGCTGAAGCTACAGAGCCTGGGCAGGGTGATATGGAGGGTCTGCTGTTGCCCATGCAGCAGATCCCCCCTCTCTTCGCAGCTGAAGGGTCCAAGGGAAAGACAGAGTCAATACAGCTTGGCTTCAGGTGCGCCGCAGGAGTTGCCGGTGTTGACTACAACGTCAAACCGCCTTAGGGACTCCGGCTCCGGATTTTCTGTCGGGGTTTACTCCCTTAGCCTTTTCCCTGAAGAGGTATGCCGCAAGGCAGCGGAGGTTTTTTGGAGTCAGAGTTTTCCTTCTCTGATGTGCCCTGACTGGAAGATCGAACCAGCGACACTTAGCTCGCAGGCCGATGCTCAATCCACTGAGCCAAACCAGCCAAGGTTTTTAATACATAATGACAGTAACAATAAAACATAAAAAATTTAACAGAATAGAGAAAATTTGAAAAAACTTTAAAATATAACAATTACAAATTTATTTTGAAATTCTTAATAAACAGCATATTTGTATTGTAAATATTTAATGTTTAAACAATCCTACTCTGAAACACTTTTTCTCCTTAACAAGACTACTCAGCCACATGAAAATTCTAAGCTTAGGTTTTAAAATTTTCCTAGATGGTACATTATTAAACTAAGCACTTGATTCCCTACCCTTGAAGAACTCACAAGCTAATAAATAAGCATGTTACTAAACAGTTTGTGTTTACCCCCCCAAATACAAAGTAGTGTTCCCAGGGAACTAAAAGATTATATATATTACCTATATATAATCTTGCATTTGTGTATAGTCAATAGATAAAGAATTAAGTCAATAAATTTCATTATGTTACAAGAAGTCATTGAAAAGGAAAAGGACAGAAATTGAGACTAAAGAGTGAGTGACTAGTTGAAGGAATGAAATTTGATCGTCGAGGACCCAAAATAAATAAATAAATAAATAAATAAATAAATAAAACAGAAAAGAGAAAAATAAAGTCATTTCCTCTGTGTTCTTTCTTAAGGCATGGAGGAATGTTTTCATATTTGAATCACAAATACCTAGTGTAGAGAAAAACTTTCATCAATGATTCCTTGGTGTCTGAACACCACTCTAACCTCCCTTTTGTAAACTTCACCTCTGGCCATATCTCTTCCTACACCCTTTGATGTGCATTTCTGTATTTCCTTATATTGGCTTTGTTCTCTCCCTGAATGATCTTGCTCTGTTTCCCTATCTTCTTACAAATGTATTTGCATTTGTTTATGGGTATAAGTAAGTGGTTTATGGCTATGTTTCTAAGTTACACTATGTAGTTCTCAAAGACAAGGATAGTGACTGTGTCTTTGTGTCAGTATATTTTTATTTCTAGTACTAAGAACACATATGTCTATAATAAACCTTTATTGACTTCATGGGTATCTTTCACCAGACAGTTGCAACAACATACCCTAGTAAAAAATTTGCAGAGGTCATGACAGCTCTTTACAGACATATTTTTCACTGCAGTTCAGTCCACTCAGTTCAACTTGCAAGAGGCTTTGGGAAAACAATAACAACAGCAACCATCACCACCACTACCACTTCCACACAATTATACAGGCTTTTTCTTAATGCATTTCCTCCATTTCTCCTTATTCTCTTATTCTAGCTCTATGTCTACTTATATAACAGCTTTCTTTCAAATCTATTACATTGTCTTCTGCCCCTAAGCATTTTAGGTTATCTTACTTACCATTTGTAATTTCTTATTTTGCTGTTGCTGTTTCTGATCAGGCTAGTCGTGTCTTTGCTTTTAGGGTGGCTCCGTACAAAGGAAGAGTCACCTACTTTAAAAAAAAAAAGAAAGCCAAAGCAAGTACAGCTTGCAGTTGGATTATTGATAAAGTGTTTTTATTTAATTATACATTTATTCATTAATATTTTTGTCACTTATGGTTCATATTTTTTTTTTTGCTAGGCCCTCTGTGGTGGACTAAAGGTATGTCAAGAGAGCTCGTGACCCATTTAACTGGTGGGAGGTGTGTTGTAGGTAATTGGATAAACACAATACAGTACAACCAGATGATGGTAAAGTTAGGAGGAACAGGGAAGGAAGTAGCACAGGAAATGTTTCACAGAAAAATTAATATTTGAATAATATTTTGAAGGTAGAAGAGATTTGAAAATGTGAACCTAAGAATTTTTGGCAGCAGAAATAGTATATTCAAAATCACAGAGTTGTGAAAGGACTTAGCTTATTAGAAAAGGAATTGAGTGTTATTAAATTAGAACAAAGGTTGTTCATGTAGAGAATAGACATCAGATGCTGCTTCAGCATTGGTCCACCCTTTGCAGGCCAGTAAGAATCCTGATTTACACATTAATCTCAGTCACAAACAGTACCCCATCAGCCATGGAGATTTGTGAGGTCAGAGGTAAAACGTAGTCACTGCCTATATAAGCTGAGGCAAGAACAGTGCATATTTTGCAGGTCAAGCACCATACTTCCACGTTGACTGTAACTCAAGACAGTGTAGAATGGTTGATAGGTTACATGAAAATACAAACTTCAGAATTTGGGACATATGATCAGGCTAGTACTTCAGAAGGAACCGAGATGGCCATGAATTACAGATCTGTCTTATGGAAAACTGAAAAAAAGCTGAAGTTAGGGAAATGAAGTGACTTGCTCAAAGTCACACAATATATCCATGAAAGAGCGTGTGATAGAACAGAGGTTTCCGGCTTTCAGGCCAGTATCATTTCAACTGTGTCCTGTCATGTGCTAGTCCTATCAAATAGGGTGATTTGCTGTCATTTGGTAGGAATGTCTAAGAAGTTGAAAATATGAAAGAAATGTCAAGTTCCCTGACAAGCTTTGAAGTTAATAGGATTATAATCACTTATTTCTGAGCAATCTTATCTTAAATTTGTGGTTATTTCTGGATTCCCAAAAATGCAAACTTCCCTGAGCTTTCATTTTTGGTTACTTAGATACAATCTAGAGTGCCAACTAGTTCTGGCCTGGTTGAGACTACCTGATATTAACTGTGTAATCCAGGTTTAGGACAACATCAGCCAGGGTCCCAGTGAGAAAAGAAGAACACACTAATAAGGGGCAATTGAAGAGGTTTCAGTAAAGGCACTATTTACAAAGAAGTGGGTAGGAGCAAGAGACTCTAATAAGAAATGGTGGATTATCCAGGGAGTAGATAATAATGGTAGTAGAGCTCTAACAACCTAATGCATAAAAAGGGGGAGAGAAAGCACTTTAGAATGTGGAAGAAATATTTGTAGATATAAGATATAGCCTTCAGAAATAAATTGTGGATATATTGCAGTGAGGAGGGAGTATAAGGGGACTAAATGGTAACAGAAAAAAAAAAAAACTTTCAAAAACAAGAACAAAAATAAAAAGAAAGAAATTGTGGTTGTAAATATAGGTATATAGTCATTACCAATCTATAGGCACAGTAGGGAGGGAGCCAGTAATTATAAATACTCCAAGTCCAATTTCTTCCTGCTTCTGATCTCATCAGTGCCTCCATTTGATAAAACACATCAGAAAGTCAGAGAATAAGGTCATAAAGTTGGCCTCCAAGGGTGCAGAGCAGAATGGATAAAGGCAGAGAGTGGATCCAGAGGAGCAAATGGAGACTATTCCAGGATGGAGCAAATAAATACAAGTTCACCCATGTCCTGTCCCAGGATCTCTTCAGTTCTCCCATTCCCCAATCCTTTTTTGGATGTGCAACTCTAGAAACTGCTCTGATTTCAAAAAGTTTACCTAACACTACTGGGAAAATTATGTAAATAAGAAGAGTTTGGCTGAGCAGTGACTAAGGAGAGAAGGAAACATGACCTCCATCTGTGAGCAGTGGTGGGAATAGAAATGATTTCCTGTGGGAGCTCAGCTGGTATTACTGTTAAATCATTTGTATACTGTTAAATGAGTTGCATGCTGGTGGGGCAAGGAGGTCTTGGAACTGTGTTTGTTGACATTCTCCCTACCTCCATCATTGTCTACAAGCATTCGAAAGGTTGAAAAGAACAGCAAGAGAAGGCTCTGATTCAAGGCGACAGGACCAGAAACAGTAACGTAAAATCAAGGGAAAGATAATGTAAGTTAAAAACTAAATAAAGTATTCAATGCAAAATAAGTTGATCTTTAATTGAAGTATTCCAGTGGAATAACATATAGGAAAGCTCTTCTTTTGCATATTTAATTCAGAGTGAACACAGCTCTACAAACTATACAGTTTAATTTCTGTTTGCATATCTAACAAATACACTTAGCAACATTAACAAGCTTTAGCAAGCTTCACATTTAAGATATTTACTTTTATTGTCTGAAATATAACTTCTGATACTAAACATTTAAAAATACCTCAACTTAAAAATTCCTTTTCTCCCGTCTGGCAAAATGCTAAATGTGTAGTTGAAAAAAGCAATCAAAGTTTTATGAAAAGAGGTTTTTGTATGAGGCTTATTTTCAAGGAATGTAATTAAAACATAGTATAAGCCTTCCTTTTAAAGTTTCAATTAAATTAAGCACATATCATGCACCTACAAAAACTAATATTTCTTCAGTTTAAGATTTTCTACCTGACCTGATGAATTCTCATGGCCAAAAACTATGTCTTATATTTTGTTTCTCCTACACCCACATCATAGTCCCTTAAGCATAAATTATAAAATTTCGTTAGACAATATTGTGTAATCACAACAATAATTGACATGACTGTGTCAAATGGTGTTCTAAGAACATGAGACTACTCCATTTAAACCTTTTAAAAACTTGATGAAACATTTCTATCTTTGCACATGAGGAAACTGAGGCTTAAGAGGCCATAATCTTGCTCAAGATTATGCAGTTAGTGGCAGAGGCAAGATTCAAACCTGAGAAACTGGGTTCCACATTTTGAGTTTTCAACCAGGATGCCATACTCTCTTAAAGGTTGAGATAAGATGGGGCCAGAACATATTAAAGGCTAGAACATTACGTTGTCAACGGAGAACTCTTGCAACTTTTACATAAGAAAGTATCATAAAATAATTTATCTTTTAACAAGACAAATATGCTTTAAAAAAACAAAAGTTTCAATTACAGCAGACAGGTCAGTTAAGGCTTACATTTTCAGCTTTATGCACTATTTACATAACATTTATCCAGCATCTAAAATAGGCTATGATAATAAAGGAAATAAACAGAATTTATAATTGAATGGTTTTTTAAGCCATTAAAAAAAATCTTGCCTTGAACCATATTTTCTGTGGACACTTAATATAAAATATATATTAAGGGTTAAAAATATGTTATTTCTGTGAGAGGAAAAAGTTTCTGAGAAAAGTGTTGCTAGGAAAATTGAAAATAACAAACCTCTTTCTCAATGACTATTTCCTGTTTTCTTCTACATGTCACATCTGGCTGACAGGGACTTTACTAACTAGGACAGGCTAATTGCTGTAACAAACAACTGCAAAATTTTAGTGGCTTAATATGTCAAAGGTTGTTTTCCCCTTTCTCATCTTATAGTGGAGTGCAGGTTGGAGAGGCTGGGAGAGGCCTCTGCTCCACAAAGTCGTTTAGAGTGGCAGACTGATGCATGGAATTTAGCATCCATTCAGCAAATCAGGAAGAGAGAAAACATGAAGAAGGCACCTCTCCTCTTAACTGCTTCAGCCCAGAGCCAATAAGTCACTTCAGCTCACCTTTTATTGGTGCGACTTGGTCACATGGCTTCAGCCTGATGCCAGTTGCAGGGGACCATAACTTACCTGTGTGCCCAGGGAGAGCAAATATTTTGGTGAAGATCTCTGCCACAGGGACTGCATTATAAATTGGAAGCTCGTTTGAGTAAAGCGTCACGGGAGGTACTAAATATACCAAGGCAAATCAAACGTATTTCCTGCATTTAATAGGCTTTCTGCATTCAATAGGAATTTAAATAACTAAAGGTGAACAAATAATAATAATGAAACTTAACAAGGGCTTACAATGTTCAAGGTAGGGTTCTAAAGGTTTTATAAGAATTAGTTCCTTTAATCAATGAGATAGTACAACTAGCCACATTTCATAAATGAGGAAATTAAAGCAAAGAGTGAGTAGCCCAATGAAGCATGGCTATAAAGATGTGGAGTCAGGATTTGAACTCAGACTGTCTGACTTCAAATCCCACAGCCCTTGGAACAGTAAGTGCCACAAAAAGAATGTAGCTACAGTGAGTACGTGGCCTTGTGAAGGAAGAGCGTTGCAGGACTGATAGGCGCCTCTCAATCTCTGGTCTTCTCTTGGGAGCACAGGTCGACTGTTCAATAAATGTCAGTTATTTTTATTATTATAGTAGATTTCCCATAAAAGATAATATTTTGAAAATGATTTTAAAGAAGATGGGCCATTTGACAGATGGGAAATTAATGTGAATGGGACTTGTTCCAAAGTCACAAAAAGGCTTTTTTAAAAAGTACAAATGCAAAGACTAGGAAAAAGAATGAAAGGAATCAGAAAGGCTCATGTGACTAGAGTAAGGAAGGATTTCTGTGCTAGCTTTTTGCTTTTTCTTACTTTCTGATAGGCTTCTTCCATTGGTCTTCTTCAACCAACTTTCCATCAGCACATGTAGAACCCAAATCTAAAGTAGCTTTACAGTGTTCTGGGAAAGCTTTAAACAAGAGTCAGGGACACTAAGCACTTTTGACCTGGGGAAAAATACTTACAGACTTGGGCCTCAGATTTCTTATCTTTAAAAAGAAAAATGACCTATAACTTTATTTCCACAGTTCCTGCTAATGTTATGGTTCTTCAAAATGTCTGAAATGTTCTAGGATCTTAGTACTGTAGCTAGTAATTTTTATTAATGTTTCTTTTGCTATCTCATTTTTGGGCAACCTCATGCTGTGTGCCAGATTAGTTTTAAGCTATAAATGTTTATGTTCGTATTCTGTATACTTAGGTGTTAATTTTGAGTCTGAGTTTAAATATTTTGATATAAACCAATAGTCTTATTGTAGCATTGACCTTCCTCTTGGCATATTTCACTGACTTTCTGTTTTGTTTACAGGGCAATGCTTTTACAACATAATTTGGCAATGGGATCGTGGAAAATTTTAGGATATGAAGACATCCATAGGAAATGTGAGTGGGAATATGTTTTCTTGAAGTTAATAAAAGCAATTTAAAAATCAGACTGACAATAATGTTAAGAAATAGCACACTTTGTTGATGAATAGATCTATGAATATTTTAATGGAAGATAAAAAACTAGAAATAGTTATTTAGACCTTAGTTGTTCAAAGCAAACACTATTTCATCTATTTTCTGTATTTAAGAAACAAAACTGCTTTATCTGTTACTTTAATCATGATCATGCTATCATCAACTTACCATGCACAAAAAGAAGTCTATGAAAACTTCAGTCATTTTTATCTCAGCATGATAATGCCCCCTGTGTGGTTTTATAACTCTCAATTAAAATAAGTAATTCAATGAAAGAATAAGTCCCATGAGGATAGATGCCAAGAAGGAATTCTAATGTTAAAGAAATATTCTCCCATGGTAAGCCTGTTATGATTGGTGATGCTTCAAAGATAAGCTTTGATTTTCATCTTAATGTAGTAGTACTATAAATAAATGCAGGGATATAAATTAGAAATAGCTACTCTTATATGACTAATAGCTTTTTTCTATTAAACTGTTCTTATCTGATCAACATATCTTTTGATTATTTATTTTATTAGTAGTACTACATGTGGTACTGGATCCATAGGAGCTATACATTTTTCTGCTTCGAATCAATGCATCTTGTTTGTGTGTCTGCTATTTTTTTTTTACCAGTTTTCTAGGGAGTGCCATAAATGTTTAATTTATTACTCAGAAAACCCTATATTGTTTAAGTGAGGTAACTTGGCCAAAATCACCCAGGTTATAAGTATTCAGGATTTGAACTGAAATCTTTTAAAAATCTCTATGTAGTCAGACATTGGCCTATTCATTTTTAATACAGCAGTTCCCCCTAATCTACAGGGGTTATGTTCCAAGATCCACAGCAAAAGCCTGAAACCATTAATATTACTGAAGCATCTTTATACTATCTTCTTTCTTATGCATACATACCTTGGATAAACTTTAATTTATAAATTAGGCACAATAAGAGATTAACAACAATAACTAATAATAACATAGAACACTTACAACAATATACTGTAATCAGTTATGTAAATGTGATCTTTGTCTCTCTCTCTAAAAGTACCCTACTGTATTGTACTCATCTATTCACTTATAGGAAGTACTTTGCAGTTTCTCTTTGGCATATCTGAATTGCCAGCATCACTACTCTTGTGCTTTGGAGCCATTATTAAGTAACATTAGGATTACTTGAACATAAGCACTGAGATCCACGGGAGCTCATCTGATAATTATGACAACTACTGAAGTGACTAATGGGCACATAGTATACACAGTGGACAAAGGGATGATTCATGTCATGAATGGGACAGAGTGGGATGGCACAAGATTTCATCATGCTACTCAGAATGGCCTGTAATTTAAAATTTATGAATTGTTCATTTCTGGAAATTTTCATTTAATATTTTTGGATCATGGTTGACGATGAGTACTGAAACCACAGAAAGAAAAATTGAGGATAAAGGGCAGGAGGTGTGGTGGTACTGTATCTTCAACGGATGATTTTGCACAACCCAAACATTTTTAAGTGTATAAACCCTGGGTCAAACTTGAAGAAGGGATCAAGTGTACTGTTGGGTTACTGAGAACACTTAGAAGGACCAATTCTGTACTTAGGTAGGTAGGGTTGCAATGCCAAATGCAAAACACCTTTCTGGCCAGCCTTTCCAGCAAGTAAATTTCATGTGGCTCTAGGTGTTTTGGAATAAGACAAACTCCTCAGTTAAGATGCAAAAATACTTCCTAGAAAGACAAGCACATTCTGTCTTAACCATTAATGCCTTAGTCTGAATTATTTTTCAGATATTATCCCCAAATAGAGCCCCAATAGCATGGAACATGGGACTGGGGAATCGAGATTCACAGACTTGAGTGATGCTTGCAAATGAAGACCTAAGAGGGTGTCAAAGTGGGTTTCTCTCTTGGTCACTAGCATATACAGCACCTTTTGTAAATTTATAAAAGTTTCCATTTTCTAGGGTGAATTACAAGAAAGCACTCATTCTGGGTGGTTGAATCACTAAAAGACACCTTGTCTACCAGGATGTTGTAGTCTCTGCCAGGGCACAAGAGTAGCTGGGGTAAGTGTGAGCTGGACTTTAGCGCTGTGTATTCCCCTTTTGTTCACAATGTGCACAGCCTTATCTGGCAGCCCCTGGTTTTCTAGAGAGCCAGTGGATTTGCCTGAGGTCATAGGGCCCTAGGAAGAGGAAGAAAAGTATTCTTATTATAGAACTGAGAACCAACTTTATTTAAGATTGATCCTTATTCTTGTATTTGAGATATCCTGGTGGCAAGGAGCTCTAGCAGCTTTATATTATTAGAGACTCATGGAAACTCCACCCTGTATGGTCGACACAGGGACTAACATGGTAAATATAGGCTTTGGCCCAGGCAGAATCATGGTTATTTAAAGATATTGTGAGGGTGACCTCCCTCTAATATGGAGCCTAGAAAAGAATCTATGTATTTTTAGTTATTCACTGAATACTAAAGAATACTAGTTACCATGGAATTTTAACCAATCTCTAGGGACTAATATATCAGACTACAAAAAATTCAAAACATTTTTTTGGAAAGACGATACTTTTTAATTTCCAAATAAGAGGCTCCAGGTTTCTCTTTAGGCATCAGGCTTAGATATCTCTTGTACTCATTATCTAGTTAATAATATTATATATTAATAGGGTCTCTTACTGTTTTTATAGTACTGGGAGCAGTAGTCATCATAAAAGTAATATATTTTTGTTATGTAAAATTTTGAAAATAAAAATACTTGAACTAGAAATCAATTTACAGTCCCATTAAGAGACACATCTTATCCCAGATTTGTATTGACTTTGTTTGTGTTTGTCATTGTCTTTCTTCCTATTTAGTTAAAATCAAGAAAATGCTGTCTGTTTCCTCTCAAGACCAGGAACCACTGCAGACCAGGCAGCAAGACCCATCCAGCATGAGGCTCTCTGACTCGTTTCCTGTTTCCCCTTCATCTAGTCTCAGAAATTCTTGACCCTTGACATCCATGTCTTCTGTCCAATTTTTGTAACACTTATTCTGATAACCAATTTGGTAACAACAACTTGATTTTTATATGACTTTTAGGGAAATAACTAAGGCCAAATTTTATGAATTACTTTATGCTTTCTGTAAGGATCTCCAGTGATATCATGCCACAATGCTCAGGAGAAAAGCAATCAGGATGTTCGTATTTACAGAGCTTCACTTGTTTCAAGTAATTCATTTCCATCTACAATACTAGCAAATCTTGAGGACCGCTTCCTGAGGAGCCTTGTCATCATCATTTTGAACAAAGTCTGGAGTTTTTTGGGAAAGACCAACTTTGAATGATTGTGTATAGAAATATGTAGGTTGGTGGTGTAGGTACCAGAGAAGGAAAACTCTGACTCCAAAAAACCTCCGCTGCCTTGCGGCATACCTCTTCAGGGGAAAGGCTAAGGGAGTAAACCCCGACAGAAAATCCGGAGCCGGAGTCCCTAAGGCGGTTTGACGTTGTAGTCAACACCGGCAACTCCTGCGGCACACCTGAACCCAAGCTGTATCGACTCCATCTTTCCCTTGGACCCTTCAGCTGCGAAGAGAGGGGGGGTCTGCTGCATGGGCAACAGCAGACCCTCCATATCACCCTGCCCAGGCTCTGTAGCTTCAGCTCCACTGGAGAGGACACTCCAGCGTCATCGCAAGATGTCGATTCAACACGGGAGGAGACAGATACCGTGTCACTCCCGAGTCGGACTGCACAGCCATTCTCGGCGGTGCAGATAGACTCTTAAGAAGCTACACCATCGTCTCTCGAGACGGACGGGTGCTGACGGTGTAGGTAGAAAAAAAGAATAGGGAAGGGTGGGATATTTCGACTAAAAAGACTTAGAGGAAGAATGAGAACATTTAAATTTTTCCATTCATTGTTCCCTGGCATCAGCACTGTATGCAGATAAAGAGGCTAAAATAAGCATGAATTTTGTTTTAATTAACTCTCTAAGATTTGTCTACTGTTTAGTTGCCCCCTCCCACCCTCATCTGTTATTTTGTTCATTTTAGGGCCATAAATATTATTAATCCACAGAGATTTCTTTCTGCTTCCTTTAGTTAATTAAAGATACTCTAGAATTTATCTTGTGTTACCACCAGGAGGGCACAAAAAGTGAAATATTATATTGCTAGATAGTTCATTCATTAGCATAAAATAATCAGTGGGATTGTGTGTTGGAGTTTCAACTACCTCTGCCAGATTTCCTTTTAACAGACAAATGCAGCCAACAGAAGAAAGTAGAGAGGGAAAGGGGAGAAAATAAGAGTGAAAAATTAAGGAGAGAGGCAACATAGATTAGCTTTTTCAGAGACAGTCTCACTAGACTCTAGCGTGGGAAGAAACTAATAATTCCCTGCCCAGATATCATTAGTAATAGACACAATGGCCAAATTTCCTTCCCCTGTTTCAAGCTGTATCGCTCAGTCAGGAGAAGAAGGTGGGGGAAGAAGGGATCAGTCAAGCTGTATAAAATAAAACCCTAAAATACTATTCTTATAATTTACTTATTTTATATTAATGGTTTTATTATAAAAAGAAACTATGATGTAAACTTCATGTATCATTCACTTACAGCATTTTAGACCAAACCAAGCAGAACCCCATGCCAGACAGCTCCACTATTTATATTCCTCTAAGTGTAGCCCATCCTGCCCTCTTTTTCCATCCTCAGTGTTTTTCTTACTTCAGGGAGAGATTCTATATCAGTGTTTCATTCCTCCTCAGGGTGGACTTAAAGGCCAGACACATCGATTATTAATCATTATATTGGGATTTCTCTCCTTTCTTGACCAATGACACAATCTGCGGAGCATGATAGGTATACTGTAACTGACATCTGTACTGAAAAAAAAATCAGGTTATGGTGTATATATCTGCACTAATAAAAAAACCCATCTTTCAAATGCTCCTTTTGTAAGTTGTACTAAAAAGACTACTGTGTTACAAATGCATGGCCATAAATCCAGTAACAGAGACATATCTAAAGGCCTATTTGGGGACATTTTTTACTTGGACTCTTGGGTCTCTCAGGCTTAACTAGAGTCACTTATTCTTTTTCTAGGCTGCACTGCTGATGAATGAATACCAGGAAGAAAACCTGAAACATATGGAATTTTCTGGCCCTATTAGCTGCCTGTGCTATTTTACTTCATCTATTTTGGTTTATACGTTTATTTGTGCAAATTTCTCAACTTAACATTATCTTGCCACTCATGCCTTATAAAACTTGTTGGCTTTCTGATGTCAGGGTATATTAAAGAGTATTTGAGACTGTCAGTTTGTGGTTTTTGGTAATACAGCATGAATTTTTATACTGAAGAACAGGAGGAACCTAGGGTAATGGTTAAGGGCATAACTTTTCATTCAGGCTGACCAAGGTTTGAATTACAGCATCAGCCTAAATGTAGGACTTTGGGCAAGTTGCTTAATCTTTCAGAAGCTCAGTTTTCTCAACTATGAAATGGAGATAATAATTACACAAAAGCCTAAAGCTCAGGCCCGGCAACTAGCTCAGGGTCCGCCTCACAGTACGTCCTCAATAATTGAGAGCATTATTATTGTTAAGATAGTCAAATCAGGACAATTTGGAGAGAACACAGGGTCATTCTGCACTTTAAAAAAATAATTACACTAAAACAGGCACAAGCCAGTGCAATCCTGAGCTGAGTGGGACCTGTAGGCTGTAGAGAATCTTGCTATCAGCATTGAGAAATTAAGTACCGAATTACTCATTTGATCTGCTGGTGAGAGGTGCATGCTACAACCACAGTAACAAACCAAGGGATGGATGTTTTGTTTTTGCTTATTTTCCTTTTAGTTTTTTGAAAACCTGTTTTCAGTGTAGAAAGGAATAGTTCGTAGTCATGCCTTTTAATTTTGCCCATGCATACATACAGACAAGGGTAGTCACTCCTTTAGTTACACCATATTTGACTGTAAAGGACAATATGGATTTATGCTTAGTGACCTCTTGCAAGTTTTATTTCTTTGTTGCAAAATTATGCGAATAATAAGTTGATTTATTCCATTAGTTTTGAACTGCACTGCCAATAACTAAATTGGTTCATAGTAATAACAGTATTCACTTCAATTAAATGATCATCAATTGAGTTATTTGCCTTTTTGCATATAATTTATTATGGTCTACTTTCCTTTTTCAATTAAAAAGTTGAAGTATATGATTTACTTGTTTCTAGGGATAACAAATAAGAGAGACTAGAATTCTAAAATGATTATATTAAAGACAATTTAAAATGTTTATATTTCTTTATATTTTACTGATAATACATGATTAAAAATTATTTTGTTGTATGCAATCAAAAACAATTATTTCTTTATGAAAAATCTACTTCAGAAAGAGGGAACAATTAAACATATGAGAAAACATTTTTTTCTAATGATTTTCTTGCAGGAAAAATATTGCTATCATGATCCTTTTTAATTAAATAAGAATTTAGCACTTTTGTGTGTGTGTATTCTTAATGTCACACTCTGGTTATCACACTTACACCTCTGTTATTAATGTTAGCCATGGTTTGCAGATGAGGAAAAGCTAGTTATCAATGAATAATTCAGATTCCATAACTGTCAGACCTCATTATTTTAAATAGGGTCTGGTAGTTCCAGTTATAACTAGCTAATTGCCTCGTTTAAACTTAAACTGTTAGACTACTTCATATAATTCCAATTAAAAAAAAATTTAAATACATTTAAAATTGTTGTAGTACATAGAAAAAAAATTGCTTAGAATCAGTCTGGAAGAACAAAAGGCATTCTGCTTGTGATCTGTCTTCAAATAAGAATTCAAATATATTTTAATTCAATCCACTAGCTGTCATGGAATGTTTACTTAACATAGAATGAACAAAATGTTTTTAATTTATAAAAAATAAAAGAAGACCGAGACTGAATAATTGAGTTTAAAAAATTGATCTTTTTTGTTTAAACATATTGACAAATAAAAGTTCAAAATGAATGTGATAAAAAGTATCACCAAAATTTATCATTTTCACTTCCTAAATCTCTGGAATTTTTAAATCTAAAGCAACTATAACTTTATTGGTGACTTAAAAAATCTGTACAGTCAGTGTTGGTTATTATGGAGGTGAACTGCTCATATCTTCCGTCAAGAGAAGCTGTTGTAGCTGGTAGACATCCTCCAATAGGCAAACCTTCAGATCTGCCTGAATGTTCATGCCAAAGCCACACCCTTCCTGAGCTACTCTCAAACAATGGCTGAGGCTGGTAGAGTCCCAGGGCCAGGCCATTCCAACAGTGAGGCACTGCTGTGAGATGCCTCATCAGCCTAGCTTCTCCTATCCAATCCCCTTTCCTTTCCTCTGTCCTTTAACAGATGTCAGACTTGCACCATTCCCTGAAGGCCCTCCTTACCTACTCCTGCTTAGTCTCACTTTGGCACTAGAATGCATTTCCCCCAATAAATCTTTTAGACAACTAATTTTGTCATATTGTTTACTTCTTGGAGGATCTGGACTAACACCACAAGTACTCTACCATCCCTGCATGTCTAATTTTAAACAATTATATTCCAAATCTAATTTATTTGGGTTTGAACTTCTTTGACAGGGTATGTGCTCCCAATAACGAAGACCTCCAAGTAGTTGTTGAGGCCCATGTAGAATTGTTTATTTTTTTTATTCATGCTATATAATCCTACCTCATGTGATTCTCTAGATATTACATATCAATTTATATATAATTTAATATATAATATATAATAGAATATATATGTTACATGTTATATAATACATATTCTATTCCCCTCATCTTCTCTAGGTTCTTAATACTGTATGTCCCAAAATGAACACATTATCTTAAAGTCTGATTTAATTTATCTTTCAATGAGGTCACTGATTTTTGGAAATAAATTGCACATATCCCAAGTCTACAAAGTGTGTTACTTTATTGTGAATTCTATTTTTACTTTGTAAATTTTGACTAGAAGTAATGTTTTTTAACATTCAAAATGGTTATGCTATAACTTGGGGAGAAATCTCATAATTTCAAAAATCAGCAAATTTTGATTATTTTGGCTGTTCAATAAGTACAAATTCAGATCTGTTGAAAAATATTTGTTAACGATTTATGCCTATGCTATGGTTGTATAGGTGTAGAAATAGCATAACTGTTTCATTAAGGAAGAAGAAACAATTTTAGAATTCTACCTTAGTATTTACTTTCTTTGCCTGTTGTGTTGGGTAATGTCTACATTCTCCAACATTTAAAGATTCTTGTGTTATTCCAAAGATGGGAAAGCAACAGCTGTGGAAAGTTATATGAGCATTTAGAAATAACCTAGTGAGTGTTCAGCTACGTTTAAAAGTTGCTTTCAAATATTAATATCAAGGTGTCAGCAACATTCTGTTGTACTCATGAAAAGGGTGAACTTTGGAAGAGCACACATTCACATATTTCAATTTTTCTTAATCCTCACCTCAGAACATTTTTCCCATTGTCAAAATTTAATATCCTATTCTGGAAAGAGGCAAAAATGAATTTATTTTCCTTTAATTCAAACGAAGGACATTTTTATTCTCTTATTTTTTTCACAGGTAAGTCCTTCACTCTATTCTAGACCACCTTAGTATAGTTAATACCATACTATGATTAAGAAAATAAAACATTATTTTCTTCCCTTAAATTACATGTAACAGACAACTTCTGAATTGTTAACACTTTCTGGAAGGTTTCTTCCCCTTTTTTGCAGTTTGATCTTTGAACCGCTAGTTTTTGTCTGAAAGTGTAATAGGCTACTCTGAAATAATATAATAAATGTTTTTCATCATGAATTCTTATATTCTGACAGGTTCCCCCCACCCCACAAAACCCAGTGAAGATAAAATTCAGACACATACAATTAATGTCAGTTACAGTTCATAGAAGCACATGCTTTTCTCTTGTTGCGACAATGGAACATTTAGGAACTGATGGTTTTATCATCTGTAAGCTATGCGTCAGCTTAGCTGTCTCAGATCAAGCTTCGTGTTTTAAATATTGTACTCTAAAGAAGCCCACCTCAATTTCTGAATGTCATGCTGTGACCACACTCAGATGCCACAGTAAAATGGAGGCCTAGCTTGTCTGTCTTAAAACTCTGGCATTGACGCTACTCCTCTCCAATGACATGTGTCTTTAATAGAGCTAATTATGGCTAGTAACTTACTGAGTTCTACCCCCTGAAAAAGTTGAGCATTAATGTACCACATTTAGCATTTTTAGATAATTATATAAATAGAACAGTAAAAGATGGAAATGTTGTACTCAGAATTTATCCCCTCAACATTGTCATTTAGAATACTATGTAAACACTCTTATTATGGGAAGACAAAGGGAGAAAAATTGGGACAGCTGTAATAGCATAAGCAATACAATATTTAAATAAAAATAATAAAAAATACTTTGTTATAAGCATTTAATCCAATTAATTTTATTGCAGAATAATGAAAATATACACTTTTGGTTTTCCTTTGCTTTGTTCTGAAAAATACAATTGAAATGTACATTTTTAAACCCATTTTTATCATGTAAAATTTGTCTTACTAGAAATAGCAGACTTAAATTTGCCAGAAGTATAAGAAAAAGTGGGTTTATTAAGTAAGCATCTAACTAAAGCAATGTATTCAGTTGTGTTTTACATTTTGACCACTTTGTAGCTTTGAGAAGAGTTTGATAACCTAGGGTAAGTTTCAAAGGATTAAATGGTCTCTGTACACACAAATCATATTTAAATCACAGATTTCTTTGAAAATGATGGAGCCTGTACTCTCAAAAGCAAAGACTGGGATTTTGTAGAATGATTTCTTATAGTAACTGTTAACACCTGTTCTGTAAGAGACAAATTCATTTCTATGATTATAATATTGTGATGAATGGAATGTTTCAGAAAGAGAATAACTATAATTTCCTAAGGATTGAGTCAGACTTTTAATGTATACTAAGTGCTTCTAACATATGGTACAGATGGGTTGCAAGCTACACCTGAGTAATTAACTAGTTCTACCATTTGGTGTTTATGTTGTGATTTATAAATAACCATTTATTAGCCTGGGATGAGTGTGTGTGTGTGTGTGTGTGTGTGTGAGTATGTTTAAAAGCAGTTAAAAAACCATTATTTTTACTATTTCACAAAATATGAAGAAGAGTACATTACCAAAGTTATAAGAGTATACCTCACTGCTAGTTGTCAGTCACTGACTCTTAATATCTAATTAGTAAACATGAGGAACAGATGGCTTGTGTGGATTTTTTTTTTTCAATGTTCTAAAATGAAGAACTTCTACTTTAACTTTTTAAAGAGTAATTCTCTTAAAAACTAACAGCAATAACAATGGACTCAAAGGTACATGTTAAGGAGTGGCTCATTGCAAAAGGGAAGAAAACTATTTGATTGTTGGCCATACCTGGCATTTGTGATCCTGATCATCTTGACATTATAAGCCCTATACTTTTAGTTCAGAAATTTTCATCTACTTGGGAGCAAATGACCTTTTAGATCCAAAAAAATAAAATTAATGTAATAGTTCCTTACTGTTGTAAAATACTAATACATATTAATTACATTCAAATTAACATAATAAAATAACCAATAGTCAACTATGGGCAGTACAAGCTTACCTGAGTTGTGCCATTGAGAAGTGCTCATATTTAGTGTTGGGCAAGATTCTCCATCAGGAAAAATAATAGCGCTGCCAGCCACATGAATGACCCCTTTCAGTTTTCCACCTCAATTTATTAGCTCTTTTATTGTATCTTCCAACAACAACGTTGCTTTATTTTTTATTTTTTCCAGTTAAATTGCAATATAATTAGCATATAACATTGTATAATTTTAAGATGTACAACATAATGATTTGATATATATATATATAGTTGGCCCTTGAACAGACCAGACCACACAGCTCACGGTCCCAGCACCAGGGAAGATCAAGCCTTATTGCTTCTGACTGTGCAAACCAGTGGGGGTTGGGGTGGAGGAAGAAACTGCTGGACTCTCAGCAGAATCTACTTGTTTAAAAGGCCCCCATGGATCTAGTACATCCACAGACCCACCCACTCTGGAAACAACTGTCAGGGCAACAGCTAGAGCGGCACCAGTCCCATACGGAAGTGGGAGAAGTGCCTGGAAAAGGGGCCAGTGCTGAGCAAGCAGCATTGTTCCCTCAGACCCCTTCCTCAGACACAGTGCCACAATGTGGTGAAACGGGTCACCTTGTACTGATGAATCCCTAAGGCTCCACCCTTTACAACATAACAGGAGTGACAGCTCTACCTAAGATACAGAGACAAACAAACACAGGAGCCTGTCAAGATGAAGAGACAGAGAACTATGGCCCAAAAGGGGGAATGAATCAAAGTTCCAGTGGGAGAACTAAGTGATGAGGAGATAGCTAGCCTAAGAAATGAGGAGACAGCCAATCTAACAAATGTAGATTGAAAACACTGGTGATAAAGATGGTCACAGGCTTGACAGATATGCTTAAGTATGGCAGATGCATTAGGGGAGAAGTGAAGGCTATGCTAAATGAAACTAAGAAAAATCCACATAAAACCAATGGTGAAGGGAAGGAAACCGGGGTTCAAATCAATGATTTGGAACATAAGGAAGAAATAAACAATCAACCAGTACAGAATGAGGAAACACGAATTGAAAAAAAATAAGGAGAGGCTTAGGAACCGCTGGGACAACTTTAAAGATGCCAATGTCCGAACCATAGGTGTGACAGAAGGAGAAGAGGAAGACCAAAATATTGAAAACTTATGTGAGAAAATAATGAAGGAAAACTTCCCGAATTTGCCAAATTTGGAAAGCAGAGAGAATTCCAAACAAGCCAGACCCAAAAAGGACCACACCAAGACACATAATAATTAAAATGCCAAAGTTTAAGATAAAGAGAGAATTTTAAAAGCAGCAAGAGAAAAGCAGAGAGTTACCCTCAAAGGGGTACATATGAGACTATCAGCTGATTTCTCAAAAGAAACATTGCAGGCAAGAAGGGACTGGCAAGAAGTATTCAAGGTGATGAAAGGCAAGGACTTACAACCAAGATTACTCTCTCCAGCAAAGCTATCATTGAGAATGGAAGGGCAGATAAAGTGCTTCCCGAACAGCATAAAGCTAAAAGGAACTCATCATTACCAAGCTATTGTTATATGAAATGTCAAAGGGACTTACTTAAGAAAAAGAAGATCAAAATTATGAACATTTAAATGACAACAAACTCACAACTATCAACAACTGAATCTAAAAAATAAAAACAAAACCCAACTAAGCAAACCAGAATAGGAACAGAATCATAGGTATGGGAATCATTTGGGAGGGTTATCGACTGGGAGGGGAAAGGGGGAAAAATGGGGAAATGCTGCAGGGATTAAGAAGCATAATTGGTTGGTACAACATAGACAGGGGGAAGGTAGGAATAATATAGGAAAGGGTGAAGCCAAAGAACTTATATGCATGACCCATGGACATGAACTAAGGGGGTTGGGATTGGTGGAGGGAAGGAGGGTACTGGGTGGAGAGGAGCAAAGGGAAAAAAAAATTGGGACTACTGTAACAACATAACCAGTAAAATATACTTAAAAATTATTATCACAATAAGTGTAAACATTCATCACCTTACATAATTACAATTTTCTCATTGTAATGAAAACTTTTAAGATCTACTTTCTTAGCACCTTTCAAATACACATAGAGTATTGTTAACCATAGTTATGTTATATATTACATCCTCAGTACTTATTTATCTTATGACTGACAGTTCATACCTTTTAATCATCTTGCCCCCAACCTCCTTCCCCTGGCAACTACAAATTCCATTTCTAGGCTTTCCATTTATGAGTTTTGTTTATTTAGATTCCATATGTAAGTGAAATCATACAGTATGTGTCTTTCTTTGTCTGACTTGTTTCACTTAGCATAATTCTCTCAAGTTTCATCCGTGTTGTTGTTAATGGCAGAATTTTCTTTTTTTATGTTGAATAGTATTTGTGTGTGTGTATTTTCTTTATTCATTCATTCATCAATAAACACTTAGTTTGTGTCCATGTCTCGACTATTATAAACAATTCTTTAACGAACTCAGGGGTGCAAATATCTCTTTGGGATAGTAATATTCCTTCCTTTGAGTAACTACGCAGAAATGAAATTGCTGGATCATATGGTAGTTCTATTTTTTAATTTTTTGTAACCTCCATACTGTTTGCCTATAGTGCCTGCACCAATTTACACTCCTACCAACAGTGTACAAGTTTCCCTCTTCTTTACATCCTTCCTAGCCTTTGTTATCTCTTGTGTTTTTGATGACAGCCATTCTAGCAGGCATGAGGTTTTATTCCAAGAAATATGTGACCCTTCTTTCTGTAGAAAATATGTTTCTTATTCACTGTAATTCTAACTGGTTTCTAATGTCTGGAGTTCCTCTATATTTAGGTATTTTCTCTAATCTTGTAATTGAGAATTTAGCCATATATATAGCTTATTATATGCTTAAGGGTATGTAAAATGTATATTTTTGTTTGTGCATGTTTTAGTGATTCTAGTTCTAGAGATTGCAAAGGGTGAGAGTCTTCTTAAATTTAGGTTAATTCTATTTTTAGAAAATTAATTGTGGAAAAATTCAAACATACATAAGCAGACAAGTAAAAAAAAATTCTATAACAAACCTCTAGTGTGAATTACCAGAACAATTATCAATGCATGAATAATTTTCTCTCAATTCTCCCACTCACTTTCTTGCCATCGCCATTGTATTATTTTGAAGCAAACCTCAAATATCACATAATTTCACCCATAAGTATATCTCTCTATATCCATAGATATAAGAACTCCTTTATATAACATCAAAAAATAAAAATAATTCTTAGTACCACTAAATATCGGGTCTGTGAACAAATTTTCCTTGTTACATTCATATTGTTTTTAGTTGGATTATTCAAATCAGAATCTAAACAAGTTCCAAATACTGCATTTGGTTTATATGTTTCTAGGGCACTTAATTAGTGTTCTCTTGCTTTTTTTAAATTGCAATTTCTTAATCAAAGAAACTATAATTTCCAACATACTGGATTTTGTTGATTGGATCTCTGAAGTATTGTTTAACGTGGCTTTTTTTTTAATTTGATGAAATTGGGGTTTGAATATTTGCAAGGAAGGAGTGGAAGTGGTTCAGTCTACTTTTTCTTTTAATGTACAAGGGAGCATGCATTATCTGTTATCTCTCTTTTGGGGGTATTTAGATTGGTCATTGTATTTAGGTATTATCTATCTGTCCTTTGTAAGGTTTCCAATCAGCTCTTCAATCACTGGTTTTGTAGCTATTGTTGATTATTGCCTAGCTCAAATTGTTCATTGAGGATCTGTAGTTATTATTGTCCTCTAAAAGTTTTGCAAAAAGCACTATTTCAGTTCATACAGTATGTTCATTGTGGAGACCAGGGTAATGTAAGCAGGAAGATAACAAAAGTTTCTAATATTTTTCTTCTCTTGAAGAGTGATAGAAAAATGGAAACATTTCATGAACACTATTTTGTGTGTAATTTCAGTTAGCTAATACTGTAAATGTAGCTATCATATACTTTTCAATGTAAATTACAGTGGATTCAACATTCCTAAAAATGCTATGACATGATGATTTTTCTTAGGAAGGAAATAGCTTACTTTAATTGAAAATTATGATTCCTATTCTAGAGGGTAAATATAGATAATGATTATTTGATGCATTCATCATGATTTCTTATCCATTATATTATTTGATTCTAGAAGCAACTTTATGCCATAAAGAAGAAAATAATAATTTTCTCTATTTTACAGATGTGAAATCTGAGGTTCAAAGAGCTGAAATCACTTGCCTTTGTAATTCAATGCATTGGTGGAAAAACTGGGATCAGATTCTGCATTTTTGACTCTAAATCTAATGTTCTTTTTATTGTGAAATACTTGAGTTAATTATGGATTCAGGCAGGCTTCCTGGGCATTTGTTAAATTCAGTAATATGGAATGATAAGCCAATAAGTTAGTATAAAACTGGAAACATGCTTTATATTAACAAATATGTATAATGAAATAATACATAAAAGTTAAAAGTTGCTTATAATAATTTTTATGGAACCATTAAAAAGTAGCATCTATATCCAGTTTTCATTTTTTTATTACTATTTTTGTTGCATTAATACATTCTCAAAATTTCTTTTGAATCTCTAATATGTGACAGGTCAAGAAATAAGATATTTTGTCTCCTCTGGAAGACTTCATAACATGGTGCAAAAAAAGGAGATAAACTAGTAATTATAGCATATATTAGTAAAATAATGGGTTTTAGCTTCAACAGTTGTCAATTTTGACTTGACCCAAAATTATTTCTCTCTTAATACTGTCATATATCAAGTGACCAAATGTAACTTGCTCAAAACCCATCAGATACATTTTACACATATACCTGGTGGCTTTTTGTGTAAGTACTTCTATTTGTTTTTAGGGTTCAGATAGGGCTAATTATACCTCTGAAATGATATCTTCAGATTTTTCTACCTGAGGAAATGACCTTCTTTAGTCTAGTCTCCAAAAGTCAATTATCAGGTGGCTATAGCACTAGCCCCGATTGGCCTTAGCATTAACCCTGCCACCAAAATGAACAAGAATCATGTGTAGCCCACTTCTGGAGATCCACATATCAGATTGGGTGCAAGGCTGGCTTTCCGCAGGCCCAAACTATCAGTTTATTTCCAGTGCTAACAGAGTCTGGGACACATTTCAAATACAGTGGCCACGGGTATCTGTTTCTGGAACACAATCCATACAGAAACTCTGATAAGTTGATTCCCAAAATACAACCCCTAAGGGGTTCCTCAGACATAGAGGATTTATGTGAATGACTGGGCTGGCATGTTTTCCAAATAAAGATCACTTGCCTTCTGGAGGAAACGTGAATTTTTGTTTAGAGGAATCAATAACAGACAACACTAAACGATACCATGAAAGAAAAGTGAGTGACAAAAATATGACCATGCTCTGAATTAGGTGAATTTTAATGTTACATGTAACTGGCCCAATGCCTCTATTAATGTGCTGAAGAATTTGGTCTTGGAGATGCTCTTAAGCAGGTTAGAAAAACATCTATAATGTTATTTTTTTCTTGATGTCTTCATCAGCCACTCATAATCATTGTACTGTATATGAGTAGAATTTATAACTGAATGCAAAACTCAAGATTTCTCTAGTCATATCTTAGAGAAGTGTTGTCCTTACCTTTCCAAAGTATCGTATCTTTGTTTGCTAACATATATATGAGGTATGTCTAGAAAGTATCCATCCATGTACTATTAAAAAACAGAGAAATTTATTGAAGAAGATACATGATACAAGAAACAGTGTACACAGTACATGATGTTTCAGTCCACTTCAAAGTAGGTACCTTGGGACCTCACACAGTTCTCCCAGTCACCATCAGCTGCCCCATCATGTTTTCCTGAATCTCATCAGTGGTCTGAAATCTCTTCCCTTTCAAAGGTGATTTTAGTTTTGGGAAAAGCCAAAAGTCACAGGACACAAATCTGGGCTTAGGGGTCTGAGTAACCTGAGTGATTTGAAGTTTTGCCAAAAAAACTGCATAAAATGTGATGTATGAGTGGGTGCATTGCTGTGATGAAGCTGCCAATCACCAGTTGCCCTTAGCTGCAACCTTCTGAATCATCCCAATAGTTTCCAGGGAGGAATGTTCAAGCTTAAGGGAAACTTTGATGTAGATTTGTTGCTCTACTCACTCAGCCATTTCGAATGTGAGGACTATACAGTACACATATTCACTCAATGGCACCTACCTCCCCCAATGACTAGTACAGTGAAGATGTCATTGTTCATGCATGCGCATTCCAGTCCATTTTCCTTGGCTGCCAGGTTACACTGATGTCGTGCAAACCATTCTTGTTATATTACCAATGTCTGGACTTTTTTCAGACAGACCTCATATGTATGCACATGTTTGTGTACATCTACATGCATACATACATACATACTCATATACAGTTCAGGATGCATTATTAGACACTTTATTTCTGCTTCCTAGATGAGAAAACCAAATCTCAGAGGCTAATTACAGGGATTAGAAATTAGATTTTCTTAAGTCAAAGATCACAGGTTTTCTTTTGTCTCAATTTCAGGAAGCTGATGTTATATTTATACAGCAGATATAGTAATTTTACCTGAGAAAGATTTGGTATACATAGAGGCTGATACAAATGATAAATTTGCTGAGTTGAATCATCCTATATATTTAATATTCTTATACCAGATGGAGATACTGAAAAAAAAACCCTAAGCAATGTGTTAATATCATGAAAGCAGCACCCAAGTCAAAACATGGAAAAGTATAGTGAATTTGTATATATTAATAAATGATCTCCATGAGTCCCATTTAAGTTGCTTCTTTGGAATATTCTGAAATTAGAGTTTGATAATTTCCCTGCAAACAAAACAATTAAATTAGATTAGTACTTTGTATTTACTTTGTCTTTTAAAAATTTTGTGAGAGAAGGAACATTCTGAGTATCATTCCATTTTTGGAAAGGTCATGGCACCTTGGTGGTATTAATTCTAATGTGGAAAATCATAGAAACCTAGACATATTAAGCTAGAAGTCTTTTACATATTAAATTTCTTTTGAGCAAGGCCATTATTAAGACTATAAAACTTTTTAATGCCCTGTGATTTTTATCTCCAGAAAGCATTTATTGCACACTCACTGTGTTCAAACTATACCAGGCAATGTAGCAACAATGGAAGAAGAAAAGGGCTGAGTTCATAACTTGAGGAATTATAGAAAACCATCCAATGTGCATGTACTTTATGATTATGTATAAAAAACTTCTAAACATTTGTATACAGCAGGAGCCAGGCCTCTGCACCCAGCTGAGCTACCTTGTGGAGAACTCTGAACAGGGAATCTGTTTGTTTGTCTTTTTTCAACCCAGCAGAATCAAGAACATAACTCCAGGTACTGAAGCAAGTTCCCCTCTAACCTAGCTGGAGGACCCTCTCCAAATGTACACTATTTTGCCTTATGCAGACACTTATGAAGGCTAAAGTTTTTGTTACATATTATTTTATTCCTAAATGGCAAGTCTTCAACAAGCCACAAGTGTATTTGCCACTGTTACCTTTTGAAACACTAAGAAGTGTATTTTTTATTGTAATCTTTTTTTTAAACCCACTTATGTTGTATTGTGACCTATTACACACATCTCTAACACAGAAGCTTCACAAAAATATTTATACTTAGTATATGCACTGGACTCCAAGATTTTATTTTCTTCATTTGTCTATTTTATTTCAAGTTATATTTTTATTCTGTTGTAGATTAGTTTTTTTAATCCTAGTTGCCACCTACTGAATTTATTTCATAACCCACTCATTTGTCTGGATTCTTAGAATGAATAACTTAGTGCTAAAGAAGTTGTATAATTGAACAAAGAAACCCTAGCAGAAACCATTGTCAAGAAGAACCTACCTGATGTTTATAAGTAAAGAAAACCAGATGACGTGATGCTCAATTAGAGAGTTATTATCTTTAAAAAATGGTAGTGAGGTGTCGTAAGGTCTAATTTGTAGCTTGAATTATATTTTCTCTGCTCTATATTTCCAATGTCTAGCGCAGTGTTTACTCTAGGAGTTTATAAATAATGTGTTGGATTTATTTAAAGTGAACTCTGGTATAGTTATAGAAATGGAAAAAAGTTATGGAATAAAAACTATTAGTGAGAAATAATACAAAAAATGTGGACACTTTCAGTGTGTGACTTTATAAAAGAAACAGAGCACCAAGACTGTGCTAATTTTATAATGTTAGGTTGGAGATTCAAGGTAAGTTTAGAAAAAAAATGTTTATCAAAACATGTTTTTAAGAATCAGTATATGATTATTCCTAGTGTTTTATAGAATTATAGCTTCTTTGATAGAAGGAATATTAGGGATCATCCAATAGTACAAACTCTTTTCCTGTGTAAGATTTCTTTTTATACCATCCTCAAGAGAACACCATCCATCTTTTCATGAAATATTCTAGTGAAAGAAGAGTGTGTTTTAAGAAGCAATCTGGTCTGTTGCTCATTATCTTGAATTATTGTAAGGTTCTCTTCTCTCTGTATTTACAATCTGCCTCCTTATAACATTCACTCCAGTCCCCCCACCCCCACCCTTTAGGTTTGCCTTCTACCATGATACACAAAGGTTCATTTCTTCATTAACACAGCAGCCCTCCTCACCTCTTGACTAAACTCTTTCAGTATTTTTCACTGTCCCTGAAACTCAAGACTAAAGATGTTAACAAGGCCAATAATGTTAAAAAGAAACCGAGGTTAAGAAGAAGAATAAAGCATTAAAGAATCACGGAACTAATGCCCAATTCTTTGAAATGATGCAGGCAGCATTTCATGGTCAGCAGATAAGAATCTCCAGTGTTTAAAACTGAATGTTGTTGACTCATAAATCATTATCAATAAGTAATATTTATTGAGAACCCTTTGGGAAGATGACTCTGTGTTTAACTAAACACATGACATAATTTTCAAATGGCCTGTTTCCATATGAAAAACTCTTCTTGCCAAATAATTAGAGACCTCTTAAATACATTTGCATTATCATCATTATTGGTCTAAAAATTTAATAAGACAGCTGAGCTCCTCTTGAAAAGGGATGATCTCATGTTTGAGCATAGGTATATTTCCCCATCATGCTGATACAGTTTACTTTACTATATTTTTTCCCTTTAAACACTAGTGAACAAAATAGTTATTGTGAACCCAAAGTAATCACTGTCAAAATGTTCTGCAGTATAATATTCACTCATAAATATTTAGGCAGGAACAGCTAAATACAATTTTAGTAAATATTATTAGGAAGTTCCCAATTATTTTCAGGTAGAGCATACTGAAAGTATCCACTCTAATTCTCAGACCTACACAATTTAACCACAGGGTGATAGCATTTTTAAGCTGTATATTATTTGTATTTAGAAATCCAATGTCATCTAAAACAGGTGAAGTTTTGAAAGCTTCACAATCTTCTAAATGCTCATGATTTTCAAATAGCATTTGAGAAGCTAATCATAAATAACAAACCTACCAGTAAAACTAATCCTCATTAGTTTTAGCTCTGAGAATTAGAATGGATCCTTCCAGTATGCTCTACCTGAAAATAACTGGGAACTTCCTAATAATATTTGCTAAAATTGTAATGGCATAAAACTTTAAAAGCCACCAAAATATAATAAGAAAACCATAGATATGTTTTATAAATATTTTTCTCTCAATCTCTTAGAACAGTTTCAGTTAGTAGTAAAATATATGAGATCTGTCCAGAAGGTATCCAGCCATGTAATATGAAAAGTAGAGATATTTATTAAAGAAGATACAAAAAACATTGTATATAGGACAATAACGCTTCAGTCCCCTTCAAAGTAGGCATCTTGGGACCTCACACAGTTCTCCCAATCACCATCAGCTGTCCTGCCATATTTTCCTGAATCTCATCAATGGTCTGAAATCTCTCCCCATTCAAAGGTGATTTTAGTTTTGAGAAAAGCCAGAAGTCACAGGGTGCCAAATCTGGGCTATAAGGGGGTTGAGTCACCTCGATGATTTGATGTTTCACCAATATCTCTGCATGAGAGGTGATGCATAATGGGTGCATTGTTGTGATAAAGCTGCCAATTACCAGTTACTCATACCTGTGGCCTTCCAAATCATCCAAATAATTTCTGAGGAGAAATGTTCAAGCTTAATGCAAAATTTGGTGCAGATTCACTGTCTTCTCGCTCTGTCATTTGGAATGCAACAGCCACACAATATATATGCTTACTCAATGGCATCTACCACCTCCACTGACTAGTACAGTGAAGTCATCACTGTTTAAGCATTTGCATTCCAGTTCACTCTCTTTGGCTGCCAGGTTATATCAATGTCGTGCAAACAGTTCTCGTTATGTTAACAATGGCTTGACTTTTTCCAGACAGACCTCATATAAATATTAATAAACTATAATATAAATTTGTAAATGTTGAACATACAATTGCTTTTTTGTTCTCTGGCCCTTAGTCAACCCAAAAATGGCGCATCCTGAAAAGACACTTCTAAGTGCAAGGAGAAATGAGGAATGCATTGTAGCAATGGTCGAAAAATGACATTTTTTCTTTTGTACCTGATCCCACAGGCCTACCCATGTAGTTAACTGGGCTAGAAAAATTCCTAACCCCAACTAGGCTAATAGGTATGATTTGTCATAGACTGTAAGTTCTTCCCAAACATGTAAAATGGTGATCAATAGGCCCAATAATTTTTTTCTTTTCCAAGAATCTTAGCCATAAATATAGAAAAATAATGAATTAGTATGGGTATAGATGTAATTAAAATAGAGGTATCTACAAATTGTTATTTCAGGGAGCATTAAAGTAAGAATCAAGAGTGCCTGCTTTTCAAGAACACTTGTACATTTTGGGGATTACTAAAGCTGCCATCCAACTACAGCTACATTTGGACTGAAGACATTCTCATATCCCTAAAGACTGGCAATATGGTGGAACTTCTTACTATTTCTCTGTATATCCTTAAAACAACTTTCTAATTTATTTAAGTGAACAGAATAAGCTCTATTAATTTCAAACAAAATAGTGATCACACATCAATGTGAAGTCCAGACTAGGATTTTAAAGACTAGTGAAATGCTTTAATTTTAGGATTTAGAAGGGAAAGAAGCCAAGACACTAGATATTTGACTATATAATCAGCCTTGAGTAAGTGAGTATGATATACCTTCTGAAATTAAACTAAATAATTGCTTTGCTCCCCACTGCCAATATAAACCTCTAGAAAAGGATCTTGTCATCCTGCTTGTTAAACTTAAAATTAGTCCACATGGCTCCAACTTCCCTTGAACTCAGGAGCAAAATCTCCCAGTAATGAGGTCACAGTTTTGAGTGACATTCTTAGTCCATTACTTTAAATGGTCAGATTCATTGTGATTAGGATTACAGCTTTCCTCAGAGGCAAGTGTAAGTGTTTAAGCAATAAGTAAATGCATAGCAGTGACAGTGCCCTATTTTAGAGGACACATGAAAAACATATGAAGGATTTTGGCTGAAAAAAAAAAGGTATTGAGAAAATTTGCTACAGTAGTATCACAAACATGAATAAACAATATTTCTTGAGAACTAAACTGTTTTACTTATTTTATTTCATATACTTTGAAGGCCAAAATTCCCTCACATCTTTTCCTTGTGGCATCTCTATTCACTTTTCATGAGTTAGTCTAGAATCCTACCATGTGTGATAGTGATGGGCTTCTCTTGATTTTCTAAGCCACTAACACCATCTGTAAGAAATCTTAGGTTCTCTGCTTTTCAATGGTACTATTGTGTTGTTTGTGAGTTTAAACAGCTTCAGAGGGATAGAAATCTATGACTGCTTAGACAATCTTGCAGACATCAGGCTCTTCCTTTCATCTTCACAACCACCATTCAGTCCAAAGCACAACATCTCTTGACAATTAGAACTTTCTAAATGATTTCTTTACCACAAAAACATTTTTCTTTACTACAAAACATTTTTCAAAAAGCAGCCATAGTGAGTTTTTAAAACCATAAATCTGATTTTGTCACACACAATTCACATACTCTACTTATTTATTATTTTTTTAAACATCTTTTTTCATTTTTTATTTTTTGATTTTTCAATTACAGTTGTCCCATTTCCCCCCATTGCTCTCCCCCACCCAACCCACCCCCTCTCACACAATTATATCCCTCCCTGTTGTACATGTTCATGAGTCATTCATACATGTTCCTTGTCTAAACCCTTCCCTTACTTATCCCCCTTCTCTCCCTACCCCCTCTGCCCTATTGACTGCTATTCTGCTCTTTGTCCTGTTTAGTTCATTTGTTTATGTTGTTCTTTAGTTTCCTGTATTAGGTGATATCATATGGTATTTTGCTGGCTTATTTCACTAAGCATAATTCTCTCTAGTTCCATCCATGTTGTCGCAAATGGCAGGAGTTGCTTCTTTCTCTCTGCTGTGTAGTATTCCATTGTGTAAATGTACCACAGCTTTTTGATCCACTCATATACAGATGGGCACTTAGGCTGTTTCTAGCACTTAGCTATTGTAAACAGTGCTGCTATGAACATAGGGGTGCATAAGTTCTTTTGAATTAGGGTTTTAGTATTTTGGGGGTATAATCCTAGCAGTGGAATCGCTGGTTCAAAAGGCAGTTCCATTTTTAGTTTTTTGAGGTAGTTCCATACTGTTTTCCATAGTGGCTGCACCAGTCTGCATTCCCACCAACAGTGCAGTAGGGTTCCCATTTCTCTATATCCTCACCAGCACTTGTTGTTTGTTGATTTGTTGATGATGGCCATTCTGACTGGTGTAAAGTGGTATCTCATTGTGGTTTTTACTTGCATCTCTCTGATGGCTAATAATGTTGAGCATTTTTTCATGTGTCTATGGACCTTCTGTATGTCCTCTTCGGAGAAGTGTTTTTTAAGGTCCTTTGTCCATTTTTTGATTGGGTTGTTTGTTTTCTTGGTGTTGAGTCGTATAAGCTCTTTGTATATTTTGGAGATCTGTCCCCTGTCTGTGATGTCATTGGCAAATATGTTTTCCCATATGGTTGGTTTCCTTTTCATCTTGATGATGTTTTCTATTGCTGAGCAGAAACTCTTTAGTTTGATGTAGTCTCATTTGTTTATTTTTCCCTTTATTTCTCTTGCCTTAGGAGATGTATCCAGGAAGATATTGTTATGTGGGATATCTGAAATTTTTCTGCCTATGTTTTCCTCTAGGATTTTTATGGTGTCATGGCTTACATTTAAGTCTTTGATCCATCTTGAGTTTATTCTCGTGTGTGGTGTAAGTTGGTGGTCTAGTTTCATTTTTCTGCATGTCCCTGTCCAGTTCTCCCAGCACCATTTGTTAAAGAGGCTCTTCTCACTCCATTTTATGTTCCTTCCTCCTTTATCAAAGATTAGTTGACCATAGAGGCCTGGGTTTATTTCTGGACTCGATTCTGTTCTACTGATCTATATGTCTGTTCTTATGCCAGTACCAGACTGTTTTGATCACAGTAGCTTTGTAGTATTGTTATTGTGATTCCTCCTGCTGTGTTCTTCTATCTCAAGATTGCTTTTGCTATTCGGGGTCTTTTTTGGTTCCATATGAGTTTTTGGAGTATTTGTTCTAGGTCTATGAAATATGTCATTGGTATTTTAATAGGGATTGTATTGAATCTGTAAATTGCTTTGGGTAGTATGGCCATTTTGATTATGTTGACTCTTCACATCCAAGAATGTGGTATTTGCTTCCATTTATTTATATCTTCCTTAATTTCTTTCTCCAATGTTATGTAATTTTCAGAGTACAGGTCTCTTATCTCTTTGGTTAAGTTTACTCCTAGGTACTTTATTTTTCTTGTTGCCATAGTAAATGGTATTTTCTTTTTTTGTCTCTGTCTCTGATATTTTATTGTTGGTGTACAGAAATGTCTTAGATTTCTGTATATTTATTTTGTACCCTGCTATTTTGCCAAATTTATTATATTGAGTAGTCTTTAGCGGCGTTTATAGAGTTTTCTAGGTATACTATCATATCATCTGCATGTAATGATAGTTTTACTTCTTCTTTCCCAATTTGGATGTCTTTTATTTCTTTTTCTTGTCTGATTGCTGTGTCTAGGACTTCCAACGTTATGTTGAATAGGAGTGGAGAGAGTGGAGAGCCTTGTGTAGTTCCTGAATTCAGGGGGAATGCTTTCAGTTTTTGTCCATTGAATGTGAGGTTGGCTTGAGGCTTCCCATATATAGTCTTAATTATGTTAAGGAATGCTTCCTCTATTCCCATTTTTGCTGAATGTTTTCATCATAAATGGGTGTTGTACTTTATCAACTGCTTTTTCAGCATCTATTGATATGATCATGTGATTTTTGTCTTTCATTTTGTTTAGGTGATGTATTTTATTTATTGATTTGCGAATATTAAACCATCCTTGCATCCCTGGGATGAATCCCACTTGATCGTGGTGTATGATCTTTTTGATGTATTGTTGGATTCTGTTTGCCAATATTTTATTGAGGATTTTAGCATCTATGTTCATCAGTAATATTGGCCTGTCGTTTTCTTTCTTTGTTGTGTCTTGACCTGGTTTGGGGATTAGGGTAATACTGGCTTCGTAGAAAGAGTTTGGGATTTTTTCCTCTTCTTGGATTTTTTGGAATAGTTTGAGAAGGGTGGGAGTTAGTTCTTCCCTAAATGTTTTGTAAAATTCGCCTGTGATGCCATCCAGTCCAGGGCTTTTGTATGCAGGAAGATTTTTGATTACTGTTTCAATTTCCTTCTTTGTTATTAGTCTACTGAGACTTTCTACTTCTTGATTCAGTTTTGGAAGGTTATATGTTTCTAGAAATTTGTCCATTTCTTCTAGGTTGTCAAATTTCTTGCCATACAGTTGTTTGTAGTAATTTCTTACAATCCTTTGTATTTCTGTGGTATCAGTCGTGATTTCTCCTTTTTCGTTTCTGATTTTGTTTATTTGGGTCTTCTCTCTTTTTTTCTTGATGAGCCTGGCTAGAGGCTTGTCAGTTTTGTTTATTTTACACATACTCTATTTAAACCAATTCAATGGCTATTCACAATGTTGAAAATAAAATCCAAATTTTTCACTGTGAACTCATTTCTAACTTTATCTCATGTAGCTGATTGCATACTCACTGAGATCTAGATTTTTCTCAGGTCCAGAGCTTGGCATTTGTTTGCTTTTACTTGTTTTGCAACAAATATAAATTGGCTCTCCCTGTGGCTGAATAATAAAATATTGTGCTATTGTGTACATATTATATATTTATGTAGCATTTATATTAAATATATAAATATAATCATAAATATAATAAAACTATATAAAGTATAGTAAAACTATAATAGTTGAAGTCTGCAGAGAAGTAAAGTTAGTCTTAAATTCTACTCTAGTATATCTGCATAATGGTAGAATTTCACCTTGAGGACCACTTTGTAATCAGGAGTCTGAAGAATTTCAGAATATAAATGTCAAAGCTTCAGTTCATGCTATATGGCAGAAGCACTTTCTTATTCAGTTCACCACTTTGAACTATATTAGTATTTAATTTAGTCATCTTGTATGATCTAATAGGGGCATATATGACACAGATAATTTTTGGTAGTTTAACCTTGTACTCTTTTTATTTTTAGTGACTAAGAAAAATATTTAGGAATGACTCTAGGGGTAAAGTTTCTATACAGAACAACTCTTACAAAATATTCTAAGTGGTTATTATGTATGTCTTATCTTCAGCTTTAAGGATTCCAATTTCATTTCTTACTATATGTTAATTAGTATTTTTGAGTCTTTGAAGAGTTACACATACTTACTTGCAATCTTTGTTATGTAATATATTAGTAATACTGAAGTTAGCATCAATAAATAATTATTGATTTAAAAATAGAATGGAAGCATATAAACCCATTCAGATAAAGAAAAAAATTTCCTGGAGGGAGACTGAAACTCATATCTCACTCAAACACTTTTTAAATTATTGTGTTTAATTATATTCCTAATGAAATTAATAGATAAAACTTTAGTAAGCCTGCATAATGCAGGACAAATAGCAAAACACCAATATAGTCTTCATGGATATTTTAAAACAAGCCAATACATTTTGAACAAAAACTAGTTTTTCTTCTTCATAATTTTTACATTTTGGGCCCTGTTTCTGCTTAGTTATATAAGCATCACAGGTTTTGAGGGTGCTGAATATATAACACAGTTCTCACAAGGCTTTTTCCCTGTAAGCAGAACTAGCAAGGGAGAAGGTTGAAATAAATGTTTACTGAGCTCCCACCCTATACTAAGCCTGATGCTTGGCAATAAAGATTTAGAGATATCAAGGCCTAGTACTGTTCTTATGCCTACTAGGAAAAAACAAAAGTTCTGCATATACACAGACACACTAAAATAGTGGGAAGCTTCACAAACATGGGAACGAGTTGTTATGTATGGGTAGCAAGATATAACATAATGTAAAAAGTGTTCTAAATAGAGGTTAAGTTTATATAATGTATTGTCAGAATATAAAAGAGGAAGCAATTATTTGTGTTTGAATGGCTGGAGGAGAATTGGTCCTCAAAAAAACCTGCAGAGAAGAGAAGCCACTTGAGCAGGACGTCTAACAGTGAGTTAGATCACTCGCAGAAGACCCACAACAAGGTGCTAAAAGAAGAATTGACTCTACATGACATGGACTATTCCATATGATGGAATAAAATGAAAGGTCTCTTACTAATACTAATTCAGTGTGTTCCCAAATTATTGAATATCTTCAATTGTTTCATTAACATATCATCTGGCATTTCTTTTCACCCTCTAAATCCTACACTAGTAGAATTTAATGAGTTTCTTTACTTTTTGGCACATCAATAGCAGAGGTGGCTGGTCATTGAGGAAAATGCGTTGGAAAGCTGATGATCACTGCAGACGTTGATTAACACCTTGTCCTACATAATGTGTCTTTCCTGTCTCCCAGTGGCACAAATGACTGGAATCTTAAATGAGGAAAAAGATTGTGATAAGTCAATACAACTGATATAAAAGCTCCTTAAGAAAATTATTTTCTCAGTTTGTTGTGCATCCTGCCTCTGACCTCAGTGACACCAAGCCATGCTATAATAAATCCTCATATAGTTAAGTTTCCTCTCAAGTTTGGGAAGTGTGCAAGTCTTAATATATATTTTGAGACCTGTTTATAAATTATACAATAGTGTAAATTTTAGATACAACTTGAGAATAGTGCATTAGGATAAGAACACAGGAAGAACACATTTTGATATTGATATTTGAATTGAGTTTATGTTCCAAACTCATGTTACACAAACAGAGCAACTGTATTTAGCAAAGAATTGTATGTGTATGTGTGTGTGCATTGTACCTATAAATTTAGCTGTAATGTAGATTGCTGAGCTATAACTATAATTGATGCAGGATACTTCATGGTCTTAGTTTTTACAGCTGGAAAGACAAAAGAAAAATTCTGATTTTGATTTTTGTATTTGATCATTGCCAGGAGGTAGATATAAAAACATCAGTTTCATCTGCCTCAAACAACAACAGCAATAGCAACAGGTCCAGGAGAATATCTAGAAATGTGACACTGTGGTTACTAGAAATGTACTGTGACTTTATTTCTTCAAAAACTACATGTTCTTGGTAAAGCATAAAAGCTTAGTAAACTATTCATTAAGTAAAAATTGAGAATTCTTTCTGAAATTGTTCAGTGTTGGGGAGGTTAAGGTCTGTTTTACCTAGTGCAGGGTTTCTGGAGCTATTCAGGATTCTGTAAAAGCTGCCAGTACTTGAGAAGCTGTGAAAGTACAGGGAGCTTTTGACATGTATGGGTGACAGTAGCAAGTGCTAATGGCTGAGAAGACCACCAAGAAGTTCAGGATTCAGGAGGCTGTCTTCGGTGATACCCACCTAACCATTCACATAACCTGGTGGTTTTCTTTCTTTTTTTAAAGTATGCTTTATTGATTATGCTGTTACAGTTATGCCAATTTCTTTTCCCTTTGTTCCCCTCCACCAAGTGACACCCGTCCCTTCAGTTGTCCACTCCCCCTGTAGTCCATGCCTATTGGTTGTGCATATAGTTCTTCTCAACACCTTCCGCTCCCTCCTACTAGGTTTCTTAATTCCTGTACCATCTCCTTCCCTTTCCCTCCTTCCTCCTCCCTGCTTATCTCCCCCCCATAATGTTCCCCATACCTATAATTCTTTTCCCATTCTCGTTGCCTACTTAGTTTATTTTTGTTTCAGTTCCCTAGCTTCTGTTGTTGGTTGTTGTGATACAGTTTTCATTTTAATGTTCATAGTTTTGATCCTCTTTCTCCTAAACAAGCCCCTTTAACATTTCATATAACACTAATTTGCATCTGATGAACTCCTTCAGTTTTACTTTGTCCTGGAAGCACTTTCTCTGCCCTTCTATTGTGAATGACAGCTTCACTGGATAGAGTAATTGTGGTTGTAGGTTTTTGATTTTCATTACATTGAATATTTCTTGCCAGTTCCTTTTTGCCTGCAGAGTTTCTTTTGAGAAATCAGCTGGTAGTCTTATCGGGACCCCTTTGTACGTAATTCTCTTCTCTATTGCTGCTTTTAGATTCTCTCTTTATCCTTAATTTTTGACATTTTGATTATAATGTGTCTTGGTGTGGTTCTTCCTGGGTCCCGTTCTTTTGGAACTCTCTGTGCTTCATGGACTTTTAAGTCTGTTTCCTTCCCCAAGTTAGGGAAGTTCTACTTCATTATTTTTTCACATAATTTTTTGATTTCCAGTTCTTCTTCTTCATCTTCTGGCAGCCTATGATTCGGATATTGGCTCCCTTATAGCTGTCCAATAGGTTTCTGAACCTCTCCTAATTTTCCTCATTTTTCATTTCCTCTTTCTTTGACTGTTTGTTCCTTCCCTATGTTCCCATTTGTTGATTTGATCCCTGGTTTTCTTTCCCTCACCACTAGTTTCCTATGTGTTTTTGTTCATTTCAGCAGGACTAGCCTTCATTCCTTCCCTGTCTTGTTAGATCTGCTGTTATGTCTATAAGCATTTTTATAAGCAATGCTCTGAACTGAGCCTCAGAAAGATTATTTATCTGCTGGTCTGTTAGATTATATATTGCTGTCTGGTCAGCTGTACCAATGGGATCTCTATCATGATCTGTGCTATCCTGACAGTTTTGTGTTTACCTGTGCTTCCTGGGCTGGGATGTCACACCTCCTATGCTATAGGTGGTGGAGCCTCATGCACTCATCACAACAAGGCAAACCTTCTCACCATGCTGTGGCATTTTATGCGGGGGTGGGGGTTCAAGATGGGTTTCTGCCATTCACTCTCCACTGAGAGACCGGAGCCTCCTCCTCTGTCCCCACCCCCTTCGGGCCTCGCAGTCCAAGGCAATGGAGGTCTGTCTTTCCTGGCTTTGGAATCGTAAGATGACAAGTCTGGTCTGCAGCCGGGGTGCTCCCCAAGTGCTTCTTGCCTCCCCTTAAATACGGGTGTCTGTGCTTACCACTGTCCTGCCACCATCACCACTGCTGCCGCCAATAGCACATCTTGACCTCTCTGCCCAGCTTCGCCCCTCCTACCCATCTGGATGAGCAACACTTCTTTATAACTTCATATGTTGGACTTCCGCTTATTTTCTGCAACTTCTGGTTATTTCTGGTTTTGAGGTAGCTGTATTCCTTCTTAGTTGTGGAGAGAGATGGAGCATGTCAGTCTAGGCCTCCATCTTGACCAGAAGTCTCCTGTGTGTGTTTGCCTCTGTGTCTTAAGTAGAGCTGTCACTTCTGTTACGTTGTAAGGGGCGGAGCCTTAGGGATTTGTCAGTAATGGGTGACCTGTTTCAGCACGTTTTGGCATTGTATGTGGGGGAGGGGTCTGAGAAGAAACAATTCTGCTTGCCCAGCACCTGCCCCCTTTCCCGGCACCTCTCCCACTTACGCATGGGAGTGGCGCCTCTTCAGCTGTCTCCCTGGCCGTCGCTCCCAGAGTGGATGGGTCTGCGGATGCTCCAGGACTGTGGGGGCCCTTTAGACAAGCATACTCTGCTGAGAGACCAGCAGTCTCCGCCTCTGCACCAACCCCCACTGGCCTGAACAGTCAAAAAGAATGAGGCTTGACCTTTCCTGGTGCTGGGAACGTGAGCT
Source organism: Furipterus horrens (assembly GCF_987537825.1). Taxonomy (NCBI): domain Eukaryota; kingdom Metazoa; phylum Chordata; class Mammalia; order Chiroptera; family Furipteridae; genus Furipterus; species Furipterus horrens. The sequence goes on along the minus strand of NW_028327171.1, from coordinate 159,292,753 downwards.
GCGCGATCTAGTGAGGAGCTGGGAACGCTCCCCAGGTGTCTCTCTTGACTTTTTAAAATGTGTAACTGTGCTTTTCACCGGCCTGCCATTGTTGCTGCTGCTGCCACCATCACACTGTGTCCTCTCTTCCCTGGCTCCGCCCTTCCTACCTGTCTGGATGAGTATTTCTTCTTTATATCTTTGTTTGTTGGACTCCATGCAGTTTGGTTTTATGGAACTTTTAGTTGTTTCTAGTTTTGAGGTAGTTGTATTCCTTCTTAGTTGTGGAGGGGGATGCAGCATGTCTGTCTATGCCTCCATCTTGTCCAGAAGTCCTGGTGGTATTCTTAATGTAATTTTAACTGGAGACAACACACACACACACACACACACACACACACGATCCATGATGTTCCACCCAGAAATCAGACTGAGAATAGGGTTCAAGAGCCATGGGGGACCCCTGGATGGTATGGCTCAGTGGATTGAGCACTGTCAAAGGGTCACTGGTTCAATTTCCAGTCAGGGCACATGCCTGGGTTGTGGACCAGGTCCCCAATTGAGAATGTGCAAGAGGCAACAACACACTGATGTTTCTCTCCCTCTCTTTCTCCCTCCCTTCCCCTGTCTTTAAAAATAAATAAATAAAATATTTTTTAAAAAAAGAAGAAAAAGAACCATGGGGAAAAATTGAGAAAGCAAAATGGAGTGTATAGAGAGAAAATTGGCCTTCTGGTTCTGGGCTGGGAATACATGGCTGTGAAAAAAATTAGACCTGAAGTTACTCAACTTACAAGTATTCTTCTGTTTGATTCTTTCCAAGTACTTATAGGTTCATGGCAACTATCTGTTTGCCACTATCAGAACCAAAAAACAAATCTTTAGCATAGATCTCAGCAGACTAAATTAATGTTATTCCAACTAAGCTAATGTTATGATTAAACTTTCTCTCTAATTTAAGTTGTTCATGTCTGTGAGAAGACAAAAATTTTTCTTCAAAGTTATATCGCATTCAAGTAGGCCAGATTTCTTTCCATTGATCAAACAGAATTGGAAGCTACATTTTCTGCCAAAGAGACTGGAGATAATAAAGTTTAGAATAATTTTTGTTTTAGGAAGGATCAGGGAAAAGTGTGTATTTTAAAGTGACAATGCTATCTTACAACTCTATCCATAAGACTGTTATCCTCAGAATGTTAATTATAAAAGATGACATATGCAGGAGTGAACATTGTAACTTGTCTATAGAATGGACCCAGGGCTATTTACAAAAGACAAGTTTTACTGTTCATAGGCATGCCTGTGGCCCAGTTCTATGTGAATGTGTGACCATCTGTTAAGATTCAAGTCCTGATTAGACTTATTAATTTTAAAGAAAGATGGAAAACTTTGCTTTTGGCTTATTTAATTATTAAAGTACCTGGTATATCTGCCCATAATCAGAAACACAAAATTTCAGCACCCTCACTTCTTTCCAGAATATAGTCTCAAATTTGCTGCAGTGATTACTGCACAAGGTTTATATCATCTATTTGTTCATTTAAATAGTGTTTCACAATCTTTTTTTTTTTTTTTTTTTTTTTTACTGTGTGGTTGCATCTCACTCACGCCCCTATCTGGGGACCTGACGTGCAACCTAGTAATGTGCCCTGACTGGGAATCGAACCAGTGACACTTAGCTCACAGGCCGACACTCAATCCACTGAGCCACAGCAGCCAGGGCTTCACAATCTTTTTAAAAGTTATGCTCCCATTAATAAACATAAAAATCTCATGCGTTGCTAGAGTCTCAACAGCTTGTTGATTGAATATAGTTATTCTGTATATTCTCATCACTGAAAAATGTTTGCTTTATTGTCTATAGGTATTATAACAATAAGAATATTATATTAATTTCATGAATATTGAAATATTTAGATTTCGAATATGCTTCATAATTTATTCTCCTTTACTGAGCTGCTTCTATATATTAGGGTAGGGGGCAAACAAGTGATAAAGTATGTCACCAATTGAAAACCACTCCACTAGATATCTTAAGTACCATAACTGTTATCTTGCTAGCCAACCAGAGAGCTATACAACCAGCTTGCATTTCCTCCCCAGATCCTGCTTAACCTAAAGTGGTATTAAGAAATTCTATTTTGAATTTTTGCATTGGCTTGGATCAAGAGACTTGATAAATGAAAGTTGTACAAAACTTAATATTGCATTTATTACTGGATGTTGTTAAGGATACAATCCACTATAGTGTACATATCCTTTCCATGAATACATTAAGATATGTATGTTGGTTGGGTGGGGGAGTGGAGACTTTGCTTTTCCTATGGAAAAGTTTTGTTTATTTGTACATATATCTTGTAATTGTTCTGTTCTCATCTTTACTTTGACCACTGAGACTCTTCATCCAAACATAAGCTCACCTCTTTTAATTGTACAGGCTTTAGCATGTACATTTTATCTAATCTAACCTCTAGATGGGTAAGGGAATCAATTTAGGAGTCAGCCAATCTGAGACTAAATGGCAGCTCTTGGTTTTTACTAGCCCTGTGACCTTAGGCAAATAACTTAAATGCTCCAAGTCTTCAATTCCTCATATGAAAATGAGAAACTAAAAATATCTTCCTCATAGGGTTCCTATGAATATTAATTGAGATAACTTATAATATCTAACACAGCTTGTGGCAAATGAAACATTTGTCATTAGAATATTTACAACCTGTCCCTGGTCAGGTGGCTCAGTTGGTTGGAGTGTTGTCCAGTACACCAAAAATTTGTGGATTTGATTTCTGGTCAGGGCACATTCCTAGGTTGCCTTTCAATCCCCAGTTGAGGTATGTAAGGGAGGTATTCAATCCATGTTTCTCTCTCACATTGATGTTTCTCTCTCTTTTTCTCCCCCTTCCCTCCACTCTCTCTCTCTGTAGTGTTGAATATGGACGAGGACGCTGAGGTAATTCCAATAAGCAGGATGAATAGCCAGTACGCATGGAGGACTGTGGCTCGCTCAGACCAACAGCGGAGAGTGGGAAGCCTCATCCTCCTTTTATTAGGATTTCAAAAGTTACTAAAAATAGAACGGGGTGTGAGCTTTACAGCCAACAATAAAAGAATTTTTACAGGTGAAAAAATTCTTTCAAAGTATCATTAATATGTAAAATACAGACAGGGTAACTTCTGGTTTTGATAACATCTAACAGAGAAACAAAGCAGATCCACTAATCATCAAGGCCAGCCCCAATTTAAGACTTTATCTTCAAGGAGGAAGATGGAGTACTCAACAGACCTCTTTGTCCTCAGGATTCCATGACCCAGTGGCCTTGAACAGCTTAAAGCTGCAGGCAGAGACGAGATTAGCTCATCATCTCCTGAGTCACAGGACACCTGGGCAGAGGGACATGGGAATGCCCCTACCCGGAGATCTGTGTTCTTGCAACACTCTCCCTTCCTCTCTCTCTGCATGTGGATTTAAATATTTATATATTTACAATTTGGATATTTCACTTTGGCCCTGATACCTGTAATTTCAGGTTTTTTTATTTGTTTGTTTTGCATCTTGTTTTGTTTCCCACCTTGGTGTTGTAGAGTTTATTTAGAAAACCTCAAATGCCTTCTATAATAAAGTTGAACATCAGTAAATAAAGATAATATCATGCCTGTGGAATTCTTCATAAAAGCTTAGGGAGGTGAGCTGGGGGCTATGAGGAGAGTTGGAGTTTTAAATATGGCATATAAGATGATTTCAAGGGAATTAATTAGATGCAATTTGCTAAATAAGTGAATATTTTAATCTTTTAGTACCCTTAATTTGTCCTTTTTATTTTTTTCATTTTTTTCTACTTTGCCCTATCCACCTCCAACTATACCTCCCCTGTCTTTAGGAATAAAATCTATGCTCTCCTTTGGCTCTCTTTGCCAACGTGTTAGAGGCTATTTAAAGTACTATGTAGGATGATAGATGGAATAAGTTTGAGGTGAAAGCATTATCCTTGAGAGAGTTAACTTCTGAGGACTGGAAAGGAACAGCCTCCCATCCCAGTTCATTTCCCATCTGTGTTGGTCTGGTGATCCACAAATACCCAGGGCAGTCTCTGAAAAACAGGATTTAACTTCTTCAGCCACACAATGTCCTCCATGGGCATTAAACCTAAGAAGTGAGCCTTAATAACAAAGCTAATGACATAGCTTAGCCTCATAGTTAAAATAGTGTTTCAACATATTTCAAATAGAGTAGTTAAGTGCTTAATGCTTTATAAATGGTCAAGACCAATTTTATATTTGTCTTCCTCTTAATGATAATATTGATTAAGATCATACAAGTAGCATTGCAGTAAATCCAAATACTAATTATAAGGCATGAGATTTAGACAGAATTTCTTTTATATACTTTTATGCTAGAGGCACCTGAAATTGTGTTTAGAGCCACCATGCAATTTAGGAATACATTTTTTAAACATAGCTTAAGTGAGGATAAATAAAATAGAAGAAAGTCACAGACAATACAAAAACATTTAAAAATTTTTCTTGATGTGATAGTCTCTGATAGAGATGACTCTTACTAGATTATATTAAACCTGGTCAAACAAGATTTTATTACCATAACTTGAAACCTGTTTTCATCTCTGTTGCCAATAACCTCCCTGTTCCTAAATACCGTAATCAACTGTCAGTCTTCATCTTGATTATCAGCATCACATAATATGATTAATCACCACTGCTTTTATTTAATTTTTAAGTATATTTTATTGATTACAGTAGTTCCAAATTCTTTTCCCTTTGCTACCCTTTGACCAGTTTCCCCCTTCCCTCCAGCAATCCACCCCCCTTAGATCATGTCCATGGGTCATGCATATAAGTTCTGTGGCTTCACCCTTTCCTATATTATTTTTAACATCCCCCTGTCTATTTTGTACCAACTGATTATGCTTCTTAATCCCTGAACCATTTCCCTATTTCTTCCCCCTCCCCATCCCCCCTCCCAGCTGATAACCCTCCAAATGATACCCACACCTATGATTCTGTTCCTATTCTGGTTTGCTTAGTTGGATTTTGTTTTTACTTTTTAGATTCAGTTGTTGATAGTTGTAAGTTTGTTGTCATTTTACTGTTCATAGCTTTGATCTTCTGTATCTTAAGTAAGTCCCTTTGACATTTCATATAATAATGGCTTGATGATGATGAACTCCTTTAGCTTCACCTTGTCTGGGAAGCACTTCATCTGCCCTTCCATTCCAAATGATAGCTTTGCTGGATAAAGTATTCTTGGTTGCGGGTTGCTTTTCATCACATTGAATACTGTTAGCCAGTCCCTTCCTGCCTGCAAAGTGCCCTCTGAGAAATCAGCTGATAGTCCTATAGTCACCCCCTGTAGGCAACTCTCTGCCTCTCTCTTGCTGCCCCCAGGACTCTTTCTTTATCTTTCACCTTTGGCATCTCAGTCATGATGTATCCTGGTGTGGTCCCCTCTGGGCCCAGCTCGCCCAGGACCCTCCATGTTTCCTGGACCTGTATGTTCGTCTCCTTCACAAAATTTGGGAAGTTTTCCTAAATTCTTGCTTCTTCATTCTGCACTGATTGACTGTTTTTTTTCTTCCTTATGTTTCAAATTATTGATTTGAACCCCGGTTTCCTTCTCTTCACCATTGGTTTTGTGTGGATTTTCCTTCATTTCACTTAGCATAGCCTTCACTTCTTCTCTTATGCATTTGCCATACTCAAGCATATCTGTCAAGCCTGTAAGCATCTTTAACACCAGTGTTTTGAATTCTACATCTGTTAGGTTGTCTATCTCCTCATCTGTTAGGTTGGCTATCTCCTCATCGCTTAGTTCTCCCACTGGAACCTTGATCCATTTCCCCTTTTGGGCCATACTTCTCTGTTTCCTCATCTTGACAGGCTCCTGTGTTCATTTGCCTCTGTGTCCCAGGTAGAGCTGTCACTCCTGTTACGTTGAAAGGAGTGGAGCTTTCGGGATTCGTCAGTATAGGGCAACCTGTTTCACCACGTTGTGGCGCTGTATGTGGGGAAGGGGTTCGAGAGGGAACAATATCACCTACCCAGCACTTGCCCCCTTTCCAGACACCTGTCCTATTTCATGCACCAGACTGGCACTCCTCTAGCTGCTGCCCTGGCCATCGTTCCCAGAGTGAGTGGGTCTGCGCATATGCTAGGACTGTGGGGGGCCCTTTAAAGAAGTGGATTCTGCTGAGAGACTGGTCTGCACAGTCAAAAGCAATGAGGCTTGATTTTCCCCAGTGCTTGAACGGTGTGCTGCAAGGTCCTGTGTGGAGCTGGGAATGCTCCTCAGGTGTCCCTCCTGGCTTTTTAAAATGTGTGACTGCGCTTTCTGCTGGCCTGCCACTGCCGCCGCTGCTGCCACCACCACACTGAGTCCTCTCCACCCTGGCTCTGCCCCTCCTACCTGTCTGGATGAGTATTTCTTCTTTATATCTTTGTTTGCTAGACATTTATGCAGTTTGATTTTTTGGAACTTCTGGTTGTTTCTAGTTTTGAGGTAGTTGTATTCCTTCTTAGTTGTGGAGAAAGATGCAGCTTGTCTGTCTATGCCACCATCTTGGCCGGAAGTCTTCACCACTGCTTTTTAAAGTACTTTTCTCATGTATATTCAGGAATACAATACATTTTTTCCTTGTCTCATTGATTGCTTCTTTCTGATTCATCCTCTTCTATTCAAACTTAATGTTGGAGAACTCAGAACTCTGTCCTTGTAGCTGTCTCCTTTCCATGTATATTTAGTTTTGATTATCTCATTCAATCATTATATATACTATAAACATATGACTCTCCATTTTTTGATGACTCTCAAATTTGTATCTTCAGTCTACATCTGCCCTGGAGTCTAGGCTCACATATCTGATGTTTCTCTATCCATGTCTAATAGACAACTCAACTCAACATGCTTAAAATGAAGCCTCTGATCTCTTTCATCCTCTAAACTCTTCCTCCTGCCTTCCCAAGTTTGGTTGATCTCAACCCTGGACTTCCAGTTGTTCAGGTCAAAAACGTTAGGATCACCTATGGCTATTTTCTTTTCGTCATTTTATATAACCAATTTGTTAAGAAGACCTGTTGATATTTTCTTCAAAATATTTCCATAATCTGATAACGTCTTATCAATTTCCCTGATAACACTCTGGTCCAAGCCATCATTTTTTTCTGTTTGTATAACCATAATATCTTCCTTAAAAGTCCTGTTTTTTTTTTTTAATTCTGGTTCCATAGTTTATTCTCAATATACCAGCCAGATTGATACTGTTAAAATATATCATGGCATACCATTTCTCTGCACACAACTCATGTCTGTGGCTCCCCATTTCATTCTAAGTGAAAGTCTTAGTCATTACAGTGGGTCACAAGACCCCGTGCTCTGGCTACCGTTTGCCTCTCTAACCTCATGTATTACTCTTCTCCCCTTTGCTCACTCTGCTTGGATCATACTGACCTTTGTGTAGTGCCTTAAGCACGACAGGCAGGTTCTTACCTTAGGGCCTTTGTTATAGCTTTACCTCCAGCTCGGAATTCTTTTTCCATGTGTGTTTGTGAGGGTAACTTTCTTACATTCTGTACACTTTGCTCAAATATCTCCTTTTGAATGAAGCCTACTCTGACTACCCTACTTAATACTCTAGCCTGCCCTTCATTAGTACTTCCATTCCTTCCTACCCTAGTCAACTTCTTATTTTTTCCCCTTCTTTATCAATTATAGCCATCTTTCATACTACATAAGTAACTTATATGTCACATTTTATTATTTTTTGTTTACCTCTCCCCAAGAAATGTAAGCCCTGTCAGTGTATTTAGTGTTCCTTTTATTTATTGATTGATGGCAATTTTATGTTTTGTTACTATACACATCTTTGTCTATAAAGTGTTACCTGTTTAAAGAAGTGTTTTCCTAAGATGGATTCCCAGAGATAGGATTACTGGGTATAGGACCATTTTCTGGCTCTTGGTAAATACTAAAAAATTGCTTTCCAAATGAATTGCACAATTATTTGTTAAATTTGGGATGTACTATGTTTGCACCACAATGTACTAGTGCTTATTTAATTATATCCTTATCAATGTTGTGTTGATTTTTTTTTACTTTTATAAATTGTCTATGCTTTTTTCACCTTTATAAATCACCAATTTCACATTTATAAATCACTTTGTCTAATCATCTATTAGTGTTTTGCTTTCTTTCTTATTAATTTACTAATTTTTTGCTTAATTTGTTAAAATAAGAATACATGTTATATTGGTGATTATATAATAGCTATAATACGTAAGTATAATGTACATGTATTGTAATTTTTAGAAATTGATCTTTTAAGGAATCTAAACCTTCAGTGGCTTTACTTATAGGTATTACAGAAAGAAGATTTCAATGAGAACTTTCACAATAGCAGGCCAAGTGTGCATCATGAATGAATGGATAAAACAATTATGGTACAGTTTATACAATGGAATACTACTCAGCTGTAATTTTTTTTTTTTTACCCTTTGGGACAGTATGGATGGACCTGGTGAACATTATGCTAAGTGAAAAAAGACAAATACCATATGATTTCACTCATATGTAGAATCTAATGAACAAACTGAATTAATGAGCAAAATAGAGACAGACTCGTAGATGGAGAGCAGATGACAGCTCTGGGTAGAGGGTAGAGGGTGGAGGGCTCAAGGAAAAGAGAAAAAGAACTCATGGACATAAACAATTGTGTGGTGATGGGGGGGTGGGGTGGCGTAGGGGAAGGTGGAAGAGGGTATAAAGGGAATAAATGATGATGGAATAAAATACAATAAAAATGTCTTCTAAAATTAAAAAATAAAAGAGCTACTAAGAAAAAAATTAAATGTTTGTAAAAATGTTGCCATCTATAGGTGCATGGAGCCCAATGCATATCTCCAAGTAAAATCTTACAGAAAAGGGTTGAAGTACTTGTAGTAAAGGTTACTTTTGAGTACTATCTAATGTCCCTACAAAAATGTGACAAATGTGCAAAGCAGATATAGCAGAGAAATAAACAGAGGTTTGGTGCATAAATGAGCATGGCTTAGAAATGCACTTCCATTGACAAACTGTCAGTATCAATTGTACTTTTAAATTTCCCTTTTTTAGAATTTGTTCTTCAGTACCAATTTCTAGCCAAGGAGAATGACATTGATTGCAGATAATTGAGACTGAACTTTAGGGGTGATTTTAAAGGTGATGTTAAATCTCTTCATATTTTGCTTGTTGGTACTTTAAAGATATAATGATATTACATTTACAGCCAGGGCAAGGTAAAAAAAACTCCCATGACTGCATAGGCCCTGTCAAAGACAATTCATTCTATTGACTTTTTTTATTGGGGGTGGGGAGGAGATGGTATCTTTTTAGTTATGAATGCCATATGACTTCATTGGTTTTATTACATTACATGCCTAAAACCTTTACCAACAAAGTGAATGTATACTGATACTATGCAGAAAGATCAAGTTTTCACCACAGAGATGCTGCCATTTCAAGGGTTAAGTTGGCTTCTATTTAGCAGTGTGCAGCAACATCACACACAGTGTGAGGTGAGAATGAAGGATCTCTTTGGACCCAAAAAGAATTTAAGTAGGCAGAATGTAATTACCCAAGTTGGACTTAAGCCAGAATGACAGGGTTAACATCCTTACTAACATCCATCCTAATTGAAGAAAATTGAAACTAACAACAGCTACTTTCCCAAAATGTGAGTCATACAACTTCTCCTAGTGTCTTTCATTTTCTCTTTATTGATAGCATCTCTCAGTCAAGGACTGGATTTTATCTTTGCCAGCTGTTTATTCCCAGCAAAACCATTGTTCATTACAGATATAAAAATACAATCTAGTCATTACTCAGACGATTTATAAATGTAAGGAGTGTATAATTTCTCATTTGGTTTTTAGGTTAAAAAAAAAGAAAAAGAAACACTATACATGGCATGAAGCCCAGGTTTCTAGAGTTCAAAAAAAATTTTTTTCTGATGTTAAATGAAATAAAATGATACTCATTTGGCTAAATCTATGAAACATTAAAATATAGGATTCTGAATAGTCTAAGGTTTAAAAATATTTTATACCTTCTATAAAAGATAATAATATCCCTTTGAATGTAGTATGTTTAATTTATTTGCATTTTTGTCCTATTCTAAAATGTGAACTCTTGAGGACTAGGACTATTTTTCATTTGAGTAGCATCATCACATAACATATGCTCCTGGCACAAAATAGATGCTCAATACGAATTACTTGGTTCTTCTTACTTTACTTACTTGCATCACAACTAAGTAGCAAGTTTACATGAAAGACATACTGTGCAATTTTATTTCTTTTTGAAATGTAGCTTTCCTTAGGTTCATTAATTTCCACTTTCTCTTTTTGTTAGAATATTCCCAAAGACTCTTCTAATGTTCACATATTTTCTTCTTTTCCTTCTACTAGAAGCAATCGCTATCTTATAATGAAACACACTTAATTAACAATAGGAGTTTTAATTCCTCCTATCTTGGAAATTATTTTTAATCTTAATCCCAGTTAAAAATGATAGATGCAAGAAAGGCTTTGCTAATGCATGGATATATTAATTTACCGTCTAAACTAGCTTTCAGCTAATTGTTCTTCAAATGATGCTTTTAGCTAAATGGCATGGAGCTGCCCTTATGTGTGGAGCTGGGTGAGCAGGCAAAACAATCTGAAGAACCATTGAAGGTGAACATGAAGAGAACAGATACCAGCTCCTGTGTTTTTTCTTTATATAAATTTTACTTTTCCCATGATGCTTTGCAGTTCTGAGACTGCTGGAATACAGTTTGTAGCCAACAACAAAAAGAGACAGAGATGTAAGTATGATATGGTACACTGGCCCAGAACAAAAGGAACATGTAAAAATTGAAGTGAAAAGATTATATAGATAACTTATTTATTTGAGGTTTTTTAGCTAGGTTGAACAGTTTGGCTTGAATAAAAAAGTCTCTAAACTTCTACTTTCTCAAATCAAGTTTTCTTGTTTTTGTCTTTTTTCAAAATTCAAAGTTTAGTAATTTAAATGTTGCACATTTCATGAAGACATGCATGCATGGCCTGAGATTAGGACAGGTGTCAGTCAGAAATACGGCACTACTGTAAAAAGTGCTGTTCTTGTGGAATTTCCAACCCAATTTAAACCTATTCATTTTTGATATCTTATAAGAAATATTTAGTATCATGGGATTTACAGCCCAATTTTCTGACTGAACAAGTTCAGATAATTTCTAAAAAGCTTATGATAAGCAACTTTACAGTTGTGCCGAAATCTACAGTAAATTTGCTGTAAAATTCACACAATATCTTCCAATTGCAAGTGTAAATGACATCCATCATATGTAATATTTTTTATTATTTGCAATGCTATCTCTCTTTATCAGTCAAGTCAACAAACACTGATTAAATGCCTACTATGTATGTTAAGTCCTAATCCAGGAGGTGACTCTATATACATTTCAGCACCTGACTTATTTAGACTTGAAAAGCACACTCATTATTTTCATGGTCAAGTAAAAAGAGGGAAGAAAGGTCAACAGTCATGTATACCTGAGCAAAAAGATGCAGCAGCTTCTGTTGTTTTGATTGTGCTGCTTAGTTTCTGAACATCTTTCTTACTGGAGCAGGAGAAGATCATAAGATATGTTGGAAGCCAGTGGTGTTCATGGGGAAAGTATTAGCAAAGAATTCACCTGATGCTCTCCTAGAAAGGAGGGTAGGTGACCTATGTGTGTCTGGTCAGATGAATCTACCTGAGTTTGAATTTTGGAGGCAAGAAACAAAGGTGATATGTTCAACTGAGGTTATTTTTATAGCAAAACGGATGGAGCGGAGATTTAACAGTATGATCTCTTTGGTGTTCTGAGGTGTGTTTAGGTGACATCTTAAACAGAAACAGAGAATTTTGACTGTATCTCTCCTCCCTTGGATCCTTGACAGGCCTTGTATTCCAGGCTTTCTGCTTATTGTGTGGGCTAACTCATTCCCTTACAATAAATTTCTTTTCTATTTTAGTTAACTAGAGAAACCTTCTGTTGTTTGCAATTAAAAAGCCCGACTGATAGTAAATAAATATGATGTCATGATGATATGACTTGTTCTACATCTGCAGTTAGTATTATGAAACTGTAAATACCACTCTAAATTAGCTCTAGGTTCCTAATATATATATTAAGAATTTAGGTGAAACTGGAACAGAAGAAAACTCAATAGCACATATTTCTTCGTACGTCTATTTTTTATGAAAAATAATTGAATTAGTCCTATAAATTAATTTAGAAGCTACGTTTGACTTCTGGTTTGGTTCCAGCATGTAAGAAGTTTGAAAGTCATCACTGTCACTCTACCCTACCAAGGAAAAAGCTAAAAAACTGAAAAATCCACAACTCTTCTAGATGTTAAAAAAAAAAAAAAAAAAAAAAAGAGGTTACAGAGAAAAACCACTATCCGTCAAAATTGAAGAAACAGACAAGTGAATACAGAGACTCCTCAATTACCCACTGACAGAAACCTCCATGGGAACCTGTGCCAGAGTAGGAAGACCTGAACTGCAATTGATGAATTGTCAGTGGCTTAGAGTAGATAAGTCTGAGGGTTAAACACTTCAGGGGGCCCCATCCTAAAGCAGTGCCCAATACTTTTGTAAGTTTTACTTACACAAGCTTGGCCAAGTTCTCACAGTCAACACTGGTAAAAAATCCCTGTACTTCTGGTGAGGGAGGGGAAAGGAATCAAATTGAAATTCACTAGAGCATTCTTTTCTTATCAAGTCCTACCATCAAGGGAAACTATGTTAACAGATACCAAACCATTGATGTTTTATCAGAGCTTATTGACTTGGAGGAGAGAAATATGTAACCTCCCACTCTAGTTATCTATATGGGAGAAGGAAATAATTCCAACTTCTTCTACCCTTCCACACAGGAGGAAAAAAAAGATACCCAACTCAAGCCCACTCTAGCCATCTTTCTTAGCTAAAGAGGCAGAGGATCTGAAAAGCACTTTGGAAAGTTATACTCCAGAGACACATACTTACTGAAAGACTGAAATCTAGTCAAAAACTATATAGAATGTTTCTTCTGACCTCCCCTTTCTTATCAAGGCACTACTAAAGGTCTATTTACTTCACTTTCATTCACTTAGTACATCATGTCTGACTATAAAGAGAAAATTACAAGGCATACTAAAAGGCAAAAAATGCAGTGTGAAGAGACAGAGCAAAAATCAGAACTAGACTCAGATATGGCAAGGAGGCTGGAATTATCAAACTGGGAACTTCATACAACTATAATTAATATGCCAGAGGCCCTCATGCATAATGCAAACATATTCAAAAACACAAGGGAAATGTAAGCAGAGAGAGAAAAACTCTAAGAAAGAACCAAACAAGAATGGTACAGATCAAAAACACTGTAACAGAAATAAAGAATGCCTCTGATGAGCTCATTAGTAGACTTGATACAACTTAGGAAAAAATATCTGAGCTTGAGGATATATCAAAAGAACTTCCAAAATGAAAAAACAAAGGGAAAAAAGACTGAAAACACAGAACAGAATATCAAAGTGTGGGACAACACAAAGATGAAACATATATAATGGGAATACCAGAAAGAGAAGAGAAAGAGAAAGAAACAGAAGCAAAATATCAAGCAATAATGATTGAAAATTTCTCCAAATTAATATCAGACACCAAACCACAGATGCAAAAAGCTCAAAGACCAGCAAGCAAGACAAATGCCAAAACAAAATGAAACAAAAAAACAAATAAAAAATTACATGTAGGCATATCATATTCAGACTTCAAAAAAATCACAAGGAAAAAAATATCTTGAAAAAAGCCGGGGGTTGGGGTGTGGGACACCTTACTACAGAGGAGTAAAGATAAAAATTATATCCAAATTTTCCTTCAGAAATATTGCAAGCAGGAAGAGAATGGAGTGGAATATTTAAGAAGCTAAGAGAAAAACAACAGCCTGGAATGCTGTACCCTGAAAAAATATCCTTCAAAAGTGAAGGAGAAATAGACTTCATCAGACAAACATAAGTTGAGGGAATTTGTTTCTAGTAGACCTGCCTTGAAAGAAATGTTTTAAAAAGTTCTTCAGAGACAAGAAAAATGACATAGTTAAAAAATGTGGATCTACAGAAAGAAAGGATAAGCATCAGAGAAGAAAAAAGTGAAGATAAAAAAGTTTTTTCTTAGTCTTTATTGATTTAACAGATACAGTTTTTTCAAAATAATTATAGTAATGTATTTAATATTTATGCATGTGTATAAGTGAAATGAATGACAATGATACAAAAGGTAGGAAGATTTAGATTTATTTTACTATTGTAAGGTACAATAGTACCTTTTTTTTTTCTATTTAAAGCAAGCAGATTTACTATGGAAGACATAATAAGAACGACATTCAGCCCTCTATGAACAAGATATCTGTTAGTTGACACTTCTGCATTGGTAACTGTAACTGATCCTAGGAGCATCGCAAGTGCCTTCTGAATCATTAGATTAAATAACACTCAGCCTTCATCACAGTATGAGCACTGGACCATCTCCTACCTAGAACCTCCAACTCCTTCACAATGTACCATACAGGGACACAGTCTAGACAGTTTTCAGTATTTCCTCCAAGACAAGATCGCATTCTTTACCCACCTGTAACAAGCGCCCTTACTTCTGCATCAGTAGATTTTCTCAACAGTCTCAACAAAGCAGGTATCCCACCAATATTCTTCATTGCTATTTTATTTTCATCTGTAGGCTTGCCAAACACAAGATTTCGGAGGGCACCACAAGCATTCTTCTGAACTTCCAAAACTCTGTGGTCTAAAAGGTCAGCCAGATGCTTGATTCCCCTTAACCTACATACCCCCAGCTTCACTTTGTTGTTACCGAAGCACAGATGCTGCAGGTAGGCCACTGCATTTGTTTGAACTGAGGAGAATTGGTGCTGCAGCATGTGAACTACTTCAGGCAACTCCGGATCACGCCAGGCAAACTCCCTCGGGTCCTTCTGAATGCTGTCTATTGATGGGGATCTCATGTTGCCATCATCAGCTGGTGCGGTGTGCTGAAGCCTGTTATAATTGCACTCTTGCACTCGGTATTGTATTGGCCTGTAGGGCTCTGCATAGATAGGTAGCTGTTGTGTTCAGAGCATAATTATTGTTTTGATATGTAAGGGTGCTTCGTTGGCTGGATGTCCAAAAAATAATTAAATAATATATTGTTGTTTGAAAGTAGATTTGGTTTAGTTATAAATGTATATTGCAAACACTAGGGCAACCATTAAAAAAGTTTTAAAAATACATAATAATAAGCTATGTTGTATTAAAACCCTCTAAAAAGTAAAAAAGTAGACAACAAAAACAAGAACAAAGAAAGGGTCAATGACTAGAAAACAGTAAAATATAGGTAGATATCAATCTAAGTATTTCAATAATCACTTTAAATGTCAATGGTCTAAATATACCAGTTAAACGACCAAAGTTGTCAGAGTGGGTAAAAACACAAGACCCAGCTATATGCTGTCTGCCAGTGACCCACTTTAAATATAGACACATATAGATTAAAAGTAAAGTGATAAAAAATGAAATACGGTGTGTATTAGTGAGCTGTCATAACAAAATGCCACAAACTGGGTAGCTTAGAAAGAAAAAAAATATTTCTCACAGTTCTGAAGGCTAAGTCCAAGATTAAGTTACTGATAGAGTAGATTTCAGTTTGAGGCCTCTTCTTTTTGACCTGTAGGTGACTGCCATCTCACAGTGGGATCACATGTCCCCTTCTTTATGCATGCATTAGGGAAGAAAGAGTGCAAGCTCTGTGCACTTCTTATGAAGGCACTAATTCCATTATGAGAGTTCTAGTCCATGACCTCATCTAACCCTAATTACCTCCCAAACACCCCATTTCCATATACCATCCCACTGGGAATTAGTGCTTTACCATACATACACACACACACACACACACACACACACACACACACACACACACACACATATATCCGTCGTCGTCGGCAGCCGTCCGTCTCGAGAGACAATGGTGTAGCTTCTTAAGAGTCTATCTGCACCGCCGAGAATGGCTGTGCAGTCCGACTCGGGAGTGACACGGTATCTGTCTCCTCCCGTGTTGAATCGACATCTTACGATGATGCTGGAGTGTCCTCTCCAGTGAAGCTGAAGCTACAGAGCCTGGGCAGGGTGATATGGAGGGTCTGCTGTTGCCCATGCAGCAGACCCCCCCTCTCTTCGCAGCCGAAGGGTTCAAGGGAAAGACGGAGTCAATACAGCTTGGGTTCAGGTGCGCCGCAGGAGTTGCCGGTGTTGACTACAACGTCAAACCGCCTTAGGGACTCCGGCTCCGGATTTTCTGTCGGGGTTTACTCCCTTAGCCTTTCCCCTGAAGAGGTATGCCACAAGGCAGCGGAGGTTTTTTGGAGTCAGAGTTTTCCTTCTCTGATGTGCCCTGACTGGAAGATCGAACCAGCGACACTTAGCTCGCAGGCTGACGCTCAATCCACTGAGCCAAACCAGCCAGGGACATGCTTAAATACTGTGATTCTAATAGTTCCCATATGTCACTCTATGCCTGGCCCTGTTCAAAGCACAATTCTAGCCGCACTGTCTTGGTTAACATTCAATAATCGTTCAAGATAAAGACTACGGTGATCTCTTCTCTTATGGAGGAAGAAACTGAGGTTTTGAGAAACTAAACAACTTACTTCACACTGCTGGAAACGTGTAAAGCCTGAATTCTGGCCTTGGTGTCTGTGAGCGCCAGGTCTTAACCATCACTCACTAGGGCTTCTCCACACATCACCATGGCATAAAGAATGTTTCAGAGACAAGGGATTAGTAAAGGAAAGGAAATAATACTTGAAGGCTTACTGCATACCAGTACTGCTAGTAAGTCCTCCTATTTAATTCCTACACCCCCTGTACCATATGCTTATTTGATATTACTGTGCAGTAATTTGACTGATAAGCTCAGAGAAGTTAAGAAATTCACCCAAGGCCGCAAAGCAAGTAAATGGGGTGACAACTGAATCCTGGCTCTCTGATTACAAAGCCCTCTCTTCAGCACAGGATGCAGTGCTCCCTGGCAACACATATATATAATGTTATAATATAATATATAATATAACATATAACATTCAGTGTATAACATTTTCATAACATTAATCAAAAGAAAGCGTGATTAGCTATATTAATTTCAGACAAAGCAGACCTCAGAGTAAGTAAAGTTATCAAGAATAAAGAAGATCATTACATAATGATAAAAGAATCAATTCTCAAAGAGATATAAAAATCCTTAATACACATGAGCTTTGTGACAGAGTATCAAATATGTGAGACACAACTGCAAGAAGAAATAGATAAATCTATTATTACAGACAGAGACTTTAACACCCTTCTATCAGAAAAGGACAGACCTAGCAAGTCCAGGAAGCACAGAGAGTCCCAAATAAGATTGATGCAAAGAGGCCTACTCCAAGACACATCATAATTAAAATGCCAAAGATTAAAGATAAAGAAATAATCTTATAAGCAGCAATGAAAATCAACTAGTTACTTATAGGTGAATTCCCTTAAAGCTGTCAGCTGATTTCTCAAAAGAAACTTTGTAGGTTAGAAGGGACTGACAAGAAGTATTCAAAGTCCTGAAAAGCAGGGACCTATGGCCAAGATTGCTATACCAGCAAAAATATCACTCAGAATCAAAGGGCAGGTAAAGAACTTTTCAGATGAGAAAAAAAACTAAAGGAGTTCATCATCACCAAACCATTATTATATGAGATGTTAAAGGGACATATTTAAGAAAAAGTTTTGATCTTCAAAACTATGAACAATAAAATGATAATAAATACATATCTATCAACAATTGAATGTAAAGAAAGAGAAAAACCTAATCATACAAGAATAATAGAGATAGAATCATGGAATTGGAGTGTGTTTTGATGGTTGCCAGATGGTAGTGGGGTGTAGGGGAATGGTTGAAGAGGTGAGAAGATTAAGAAGTACAAATAGGTACAAAATAATCAAGGGGGTGTAAAGTACAGTATAGAAAAGGGAGTAGCCGAAGAACTTACATGCATGACCCGTGGACATGAACGATGGTGTGGGGTTTGCCTGAAGGAGTGGAGGCACTGGAGGGAGGAAACAAAGGGGGAAAAATTGGGACAATTGTAATAGCATAATCAATAAAATATAGTTTTAAAAAAGCAACACATCAAGAAGGAAGAAATAAAACTGCCTTGTTTCACAAATGACATAATTATTTATGCAGAGAATCTAAAGGAATTGATTTTAAAAAACTCCTGGAACTAATAAATAATTATTGCAAAGTTATAGTATATAAGGTTAGTAAGCAAAAGTTAACTTTTTTCTTATATACCAGCAATGAATATGTGGAATTTGAAATTAAAAATACAATCCATTTACTATAGCACTTCCTAAAAATAAAATACTGTACTTAGATATAAATCTTAAAAATAACATGTACAAGACCTATGTGAAGATAACTACAAAACTCTGATTAAAATGTCAAAGAATAACTAAATGAGAATATACTACTCCATGTTTATGGATAGGAAGATGATATTACCAAGGTATCAGTTGATATTATTGTCTTTCCAAGTTGTTCTATAGATTTAATGCAATTCTATTCAAAATGCTAGCAAGTTAATCTGTGCTTATCAAAAAACATTCTAAAATTTATATGGAGAGGCAAAAGATCCAGAATAGACAACACAATAATGAAGAACAGAACTGGCATTACTCTACTTCAATACCTATTATAAAGTGTCAGTAATCAAGGCAGTGATAGAGGGGACAGAAAAAATAAGTAGATCCATGGAACAGAATAGAGACCATAGAAGTAGACCTTTTCAGAAAGAGATTCTTTCAGTTTGTGAATAAATACATAAACTATGGTACATTTAGACAGTGGAACATTATTCAGCACTAAATAGAAATGAGCCATGTAAAGTGATAGGAAACTTAATTGCATATAACTAAGTGGAAGATACCAATCTGAAAAGGCTACATACTATATGATTCCAACTATGTGACACCTAGAAAAGACAAAATTATGGAGACAGTAAAAAGATCTGTGATTTCCAAAGGATAGGGGAGGGAAGGATGAAGAGACAGAAGAGAGGGTTTTTAAGGCAATAAAACTATTCCTTATGATGTTATAAAGGTGAGTACATGTCATTTTACATTTGTCAAAACCCATAGAATATACAACACCAAGAGTGACCCTGAATGTAAACTATTGACTTCTGGTGATAATGATGTGTAAATGTAGGTTCATGTATGTAAAATATGTACCACTCTGGTGCTGCAATATTGATAGTGTGGGAGTCTGTGTGTGGGGGGGAAGAAAGGGCATAAGGAATTCTATACCTCCTCCATTTTTGCTATAAATCTGAAATTGCTTTAAAAAATAAAGTCTGTTTTCAAAATGGAGCTTTTCAAGGTTTATCATGGAGACAGAAGACATCTCATCCATTCACAACATCTCTAGCAGCTATTTGGTTGTGAAATGTTAAAAGATAGTAAGATTGATGATGATCCTGGATCCTACAATATCTAACATTTCTTTTCCTGTAAGAAAATAATATTAGTTTATATTAATTACAGTTTGGATAATGTGTATCAGGTTATAGACAAATATTTTAAATTATTATTTACTACATTATAAATTTATACATAAATATATTAGTCCTCAAAAGCAAAAAACCAAAAGCAGAATAATCCCACTTTGAATTGCTCAACCACTATAGGTAAAGGGTTATTTATAGTGCTTATAATGTGGATTTCTTTAGACCTATTATTCTTAGAGTTGAATTTGCTATGTCCCTAGTTATTAAAGAACAAAGCAACACTTTCATTTAGCCATCTGCAGAGAAACACTATCTGGCAGCTCCAACCTTCAGATGATTCATCACTTCTTACCTTTAAATTCCTTCAGTAACTTACAGGAAATGATTTAGAGGCTGTTGTTTCGGAAAAGTAAATTAATTTGCCTATTCACACACACACACACACACATACACATATGTGTGGATGTGTGTGTACCCATGCACACATGCACAATACACATACACATTCATTTCTATTGTGTTTTATGGATTATCATATACTTTAGAATAAAGAAAAATAATGTATGTTCTGGATTCAGAATTCTCCTCTACCCCTTATGATCTATATGTCTTAAGTGAGGTTATTTAATATCTCTAAGCTTCTTATTTTTCACTTATAATAATTTTTGTACCTCATAGAACATTTTAGAATTTTAAATGAAATAATATATGTGAATTGTTCAGTGCCCTAAGTATTATTATTATTGACCTGCTTACACTCAGTAAGTTGTTATTATCATTACTATCATCATCATCATCATCGTCATCATTGTCTAATTTAGTTCTCATAAGTTTTTGAAAGGCAAGATTTAATACTCAGGTCATTCTCTCGTCTACCTCTGTGTCACTGTCCTCATTTGGCTGCATCATGCTTCCTTTGGACCTGAAGTCCTGTGAAACCATTTCTCTTCTGTCATTAATGAACTTGGTGAAAGTTTGCTACCTGGAACATCTTCCCGTTGATGTTCAACTTGTTCCCATCCGGTTCTCCTTCTCCCTTGTGTTACAGATGATCTCATCAAGGTTGCCAGTGACTTCTCATTTGCCAGGCTATGTTTTTTTAGTACTCATATACCAAATGATTTCCCTGTTATACTTAGTTATGGTAATCGAGCACTACAATGCTTTCTCTGTTGGCTTCAGCAACATGTCTCTGCTGTTTCTCTTATTTTTATGACTCCTTATTCTTGGGGCTCTCCAAGATCTTTATTCTTTCACATTCTTCCTATTCTTCCTCCACATTTTTAGCCATTTTTACTTCCTGCGCTCACAATTAAACTAAGTCCGCATCCCCAGTTCTAAGAGCCCATTGGGTATTGCCACCTCCAATTCTGTATTTCCTGAAACAATCTTTTACTTCTACCTCATACTAAAATGGCAACACATTCATCATCCTAAGATACTTCTTAAGGGCCTGTCAGGTCTTAGATGCCCATCCCTAACTCTCTGCAGCAGCCATAATTTAGCCCTTGCCATTTCTTGTTTATTATTGTTAACAGCCACTGGTATGAGAGTCCTGAAGGTATCCAGTTAACTATGGCAAAAATTACACCTTTGTTGCAACAAATTACTCAACACTCCATAACTTAAAACAGCGATAATTTATTGTCTTGTATCAATGTGTCAGCTATCTGTGGAAGGCTTGGCTAAGGGCCTTTGCTGGTATTAGCTGGGCTTGTTTGTCCATCTGGTGGTTGGTTGGTATAGGCTGGGATAAGCTGGAGCAGTTTGGCTCTGCTCCACCTCTCTTTCTTTCTCCTACTTAAAAAAAAAGAATCTAGGCCAGGCATGGCCATATGAATGGAAACAGAAAATCTGAAGCCCTCTTGAGTGCTAGGCTGGGAACTGGCATAATACTTATACCCTATTTTATTACAAAAGCAAGTCATGTTGAACTGTAGTCCAAGTCATGTTGAACTGTAGTCCAAGTCAATGAATGGGGAACCATACTCTGCTTCTTGTGTCATATGGCAGAGTGTAGGCACAGGCATAAAGGAAGACTTACAGCCAGTTATACAACCTGCCACCTGAGTCTAGGTCTCCCCACCCCAATCTGCTCTTATTACCATGGGTTCTTAAAAATGTAAAACTGATCATGTTGAGTCTTGGCCTAAAAGCTGTTAGTTGCTTCTTGGATAACATGCAGAGTTCTTCACTTGATTTCTCAGACCCTTTATCTTATCCAACCTATATTGCCAACTGCATTGTGCATCTGTTTCTTTATCTTCCCAGTGCTTCCATTTTCCCTTAGGAAATCAATCACCTCTCCACCATTCCATTCCATTGCATCTGTATGAATTACGGAAATGAGCGTGGGATGTAGGGTTAATTCATGTTACCTTTTTCCTTTCCAACAGCAATTCTTCCATTAAATAATAAATAGTTTCTATTTTTGCAGAAGTTATTGGCAGTCATTTTACAGCCTCATGAAGAGAGCCTGTCAGCAACATACAGAGAAAAGCAGAGCTGAGAAATAGAGAATAATAAGGCAAGCTTTAAAAAAATTCTTTTTTTTTGATCCTAGATACAGCCATGCTTGCATCCCCCCCACCCCACCCACCCCCCCTTTTTTTTTCCTTAAGCCATTTGAATTTAATTTCTGTGTTTTGTTACCAAAAGCCCTTGGCCCAAGCCCACATACATTCATGTAACTACTCATACTTCTCATTTAAGGCTATGAACCAATACCCTCACATGTTTTATAAATGTTCTATCCTCCTTGACACTGACTTCATTAAAGTTTCCAATGATTTACTAAGTGTAAAGCCCTGGAGTGTCTTTTCCATTTCTCCCAGCCAGAAAAAAATTTAGTCATTCTTTAAGATGAAATCCAATGTCAAATGCCATTTTTCTTGTGAAATCTTTCCTAACTCTCAGACAAAATTAATCTGCAGTGTATGCATATTTAGGGTCAGTAAAGGGAAAGGAAAAAAAGACACTCAACTGTTGCATGCTTCATAACAAAATCAACATAATATTACAGCGATTCATCCTATCAAGCAGTAAATGTTGTCATCTCTAATTTCAGAATCTACCCAGAATCAGATAACTTCTCACAACTTCCATTTCTACCAGCCATTGTCATCTCTCTCATGGTTGTTGCAAGAGTGCCTTACAAGTTTGCCTGCTTCTGCCCTTGTCTTCAGAGTGTTCCTGTAATACCAACTGAGATCTGTTCCAAACTTGTCTCAGGATCTAAAATGATCTGTCCCCTCTTCCATCTTCCCTCTGGTCTTATCCCCTTGCTCACTTGGGTGTAAGACCTTCCTGCTGCTTCTCACACACTTCACAAGCACTGCCCTGGGGCTTTTGTAGTTGCTGTGTTTTCCTGAAATTCTCTTTCCCCAGATACCTGCCTGAGTTTTCTCTCACCTTCCTCAGGTCTTTGCTGAAGTGTCATCTTTTCAGTGAGGCCTTATGTGATCAATGCATGTATAACTTGAACTTCTCTGCTCCTCTCCTGCATTATGTGCTCCATAGAACTTATATAGCATGGTATATAGCATACTTATATACTTTGGGTTTTGTCTGTTTCTACTCACTATTATACAAGGTCTGTCCAGAATGTATCCAGCCATGTAATATGAAAATTAGAGACTGTTATTGAAGATGATACAAGATACTAAAAACAAACAAACAAACAAAAACACTGTACATAGGACAAGGATGCCTCAGTTCTCTTCAAGTAGGCACCTTGGGACCTCACACAGTTCTCCCAATTGCCATCAGCTGCCGCATCATATTTTCCTGAATCTCATCAACAGTCTGACATCTTTTCCCTTTCAAAGGTGATTTTACTTTTGGGAAAGGCCAGAAATCACAAGATATCAAACCTGGGCTGGGGGGTAGGGGGGCTGAATAACTTGGGTGATTTGATGTTTCACCAAAACCTCTGCAGGAGACATGATGTATGAGTGAGCATGTTGCTGTGATGAAGCTGCCAATCACCAGTCACCCATAGCTGCGGCTTTCTGAATCATCCACATAGTTTGAATGTTCAAGTTTGATGCAAAATCTGTTGCAGATTTGTTGCTCTACTTGCTCAGTTATTTTTAATGCGATGGCCACACGTTATACATGCTCACTCAATGGTGGCTACCACCCCTACTGACTTGTACAGTGAAGTCACCATTGTTCACACATACTCATTCCAGTCCACTCTCCTTACTGCCAACTTGCATCAATGTCATGCAAATTGTTCTTGTTATATTAACAATGGCTGGATGTTTTTCGGACAGACTTTGTATAAGCTCAACGAGGTGAGCTTTACATTTATTTATTTATTTATTTATTTATTTATTTATTTATTTATTTATTTATTTATCTCATTCACTGTTTTCTCCACATTGCCTAGAATAGTGCCTGACACACAAGAGGCTCTTAATAAATTTATATACTATTAATGAGTAAAAGCACAGGCATATTTACTTTTGTGTGTGTCTCCCCATTGTACTGTGGTATGGAGGTCAGGGGCTATATGACATTTATTCTTTCCTCTACTGGACACCAGAGCAAATAATATGTGTTCAATGAATAGGTTTTCATTTATTTGTATGTATGTGCTCTTTGTTTTTCTTTTTGTTTGGACCACACAACTAGTGAGTCTGGCTAGAGAAGAGAATAGAACCTTCATCTTTTACAACCATGTCTTTCCATTACTGCTTCCTTCATATGACAATGACTCTCAGCCTCCGAACAACTTGGCTGAAGAAGCTTGAGTGTTTTCTTTGGTCTATCACAAAACACTCTTAATCACACTAATCCTGACTATCAAAATACTTTTAATGCTTGATTCATATATGGCAACCATGAGATCTGGCAGTAAAATATTGTAATACACTTGTGAAATTCAAGCAAAATACAGAGTACATTATTAAAATATAGTCTTGTCCTTTACCACATTAATGATTACATACCTTCCTTGAGAAATTGAAAATGCATTTTTGGTTGGCAATGTCTCTAGCTTCAAAGATTGAATGGAAAATGTGTATCAACTTCATACTCTATGCGTTTTTCCTGACTCTCTTTCTCCTTTTCCCAAGATTGTTTTAATTTTCTGATGGTAAATTTTGTTAGGAAAATATTTTTCTATCTTACACTTATCATCATGAACAAAAAAGTTAAAATATGGAGAAGTGCATACAAAAAATTTGAGCAGAGACAGTGTAAGCTGAGGCTCAATTTAATATTTATTTGTTCTGTTTTATACTTTACAGTCTCCTGGGAGAAACTACTGCTGCTCACAGCTAAGGTTTTTATAGTTTGATTTATCTATCATTTTTCTTCAGTATTTACCAAATAAATACAATATTTCACAGCTTTATATGCCATGGCAGAATGCTCTAAATCTTTCCCTAGTTTTTGTAAAATCTTGAGCAGCGTATTCTTATAATTTTTGTTAAAAATTATGAAAAACATATGAGAGTAAAGAAATACTTGTTGTTCCCCTGAAGAGAATAAAGAGAGCCTTCATGATAATTTTCAAGATAATTCAAGATTCTTTTCCAGAATTCTAGTCTTATATTAATGAGAATAATAGTACTACTATGACTCTGCTACTGTTAGTTAACATTATTTAGTTGCCTTACTTGCATATCTTGTTTAAACCTCAAAATTCTCCTATGAGATGAATACTATAAATAGTATTAACCCCATTTTACAGAATAGAAAATTGAGACTTATAGTGGTTAAATGATGTTGTCAAAGTCGCAGAGCTAGTGAAGGTTGGTGTTAAGATTTGAACACAATAAAAAAATAATAATTTTTAAGAGACTGAAAAATAAAGATATGAACACCTACCTGCCTTCCTTCTCTTTAAATGTGTGGTATGAAACTCATGACATTGTTACAAAGTCTGTAACCTAAATAACTGAATTATTCCAGAGTATAAGTATATTTTAGCAATCTATTAAAAATTCCAGTATAATTCAAATTAATTCAATATGCTATGTTAGCATTTTGTTCTTATATTAAAATATTTTAGACAATTTAAAAAGAAAATTATAACAAGGTTAAAAGTGATGATAGAATTCTATATATTTTTAAATTGTGATGATAAATGAAATCAATTCAGTGAATTTTCTAAAGATAAAATAATGAACAATAAGGATTCATTTTGAAATCCAATCTTTACTACAGGACATGATATGAACTACTAATTTTATAAATTAATAAATAATATTCTGTTTTCAGAAAAAAATAATTGTGTATGTATTCAAAATAGAAAACCATTCTTGAATTGGTTTTGAAGGTGATTAAATGGAGAAAAATAATAAAATTTTAGAGCACTTCTTACATGACAAGCATACATCTAATTACATATATAATTTCCTTATGAAAGTCCTTTGAGTGGGTATTTCATTTTAGCTTTAAAGGTAAATAAACTGATATTCAGAGAGAAAATTATTTGCTTTAGGTCTCCAGGCCAGGTAATTGCAGAGCATGGATGCGGCCCCAGGATTACCTTGGTGTTAGTCTACTTGATTCTTCTGGTCCATGTTGCTAAACACTGAATCTATGGTGAACTAGAGGAAGAATGGTAGAGGAGGAAATCAGGTAGGTCACACTAGTTAGCTGGGTCAGTTATATCCTTATAGGCTATTAAATGTTTGACTTAATTTTATTTTATTTTATTTTAATCCTCACATGAGGACATGCTTATTGATTTTAGAGAGAAGGGAAAAAAGGGGGAGCGAGAGAAACATCATCAATTGATTGCCTTTGGTATACCCCCCAACTGGGGATCATACATGCCCTGGCTGGGGATTGAACCTGCATCCCAGGTATGTGCCCTGATCGCGAATGAATCCACAACCTTTGGTGCACAGGACAACACTCAATGAACTGAGCCACCTGGCCAAAGAGTGTTTGACTTTATTTTAAATAAAATGGAAAAGCCTTAGAAGTATTTCATAGAGACAGAAGACAATCTGACTTAGGTATTAACAGTATCACTCTAAGTGTTCTCTCAAAAATAGACTCTGGGATAATAAAGACTGAGATAGGGACACCAACTAGGGACTATTGCAGTAATTTATGAGGATCATCTGATTTAAATTATATTTTGATGGTAGGGCTAGGAGGATTTGTTAATAGTTGGAGGAATACAATATCATGCTTTACAAAATGTTTTCTATCTTTTCTGTCTTCTTCACCCTACATAAACACATTACACCTGTATCATAGATTTGTATTTTAGAAAGAACACTGGGGAAAAAGTATTAGATGAGAATATCACTAGAGGCAGAGACCAGGTAGAAGCCCGTGGCAAACTCCTAATGATAGATCATGGTGGCATGAATCAGTGAGTGGTGATGGAGATAGAGATAAATCTGTAGAATTGAGATAGGAATTAGTAACTGATTGATAGCAAAACAAGAGAGAAAAGAATGACATGTAACCATCTGACTTGGGCAACAGTTTGAATGATAGGCCTTTCTAAAACAAGGAAACACACGAGACAGAGAGTAGGTTTAATGTAGAAAATAGGAGAGGATAACATGAATTCAGCTTTGGACAACCCTAAATTCAAACTTCTAGTGGGGGGTATTGGTGGTTTTCAGGAGAGAATGGTTCCCATGAGCATGAGCTCAGAGGAGAAAACAGGGTTGAAGTTGAAGAATCAGGCTCATCTGTACGTAATTAAAGCCACGGGAATAGCTGAGATCATTCAAGCAGAAGGTTTGAAATAGAAAAAGAAAAAAGATTTGATGACATATCTACAAGGAATAGCTGCAATATAAGGAGTGAATTGAGGTAAATGATTATAAGAAACAAGATTTTTTAAAAAGTGGCTAGAGGGGATTGGAGTGATATAAAGGTTGGGTGTGGGGAAGCCAAAGGAATGAGGGCGAGTGGTCAACAGTATCAAATGTTGGCAACAGTCACAGTAAATCAAAGATTGAAAGTAAATCCAGTGGATTTAGCAACAAAACGAGACATGACCTTACTAATTGTAATGGTGAGCCTAGACCATACGTGGTACTGTAGTTTGCCTGTTGGCCTGTCCGCGGACAAGCCCCTATAGCCTGGTGTTGAGTTCTTAACCTTCATTCAATTCCCATCCTCCTTCCCGCACCTCATGGCATATCAAACAATGGAGATTTGAGATTTGACTGTCCTACGGAAATGGAGACTTAAACTGCAATAATAAATCATGGGCTTTGTGTTGAATGTGCTGTGCCTCTTATGCTTCTTAAAAAATATTATCCTCAATTAATTTTCACTGAGAGACTTAAGGCAACTGGAATATATAGTATCTTGAATTGCATTTGTCATTTCCTGCTTAATCATAGATGTCTCAACTTATTTTTAGTGGCACTAAGAATTACTATCTTTGGGAGC
The DNA here is from genome assembly GCF_987537825.1 of Furipterus horrens. Taxonomy (NCBI): domain Eukaryota; kingdom Metazoa; phylum Chordata; class Mammalia; order Chiroptera; family Furipteridae; genus Furipterus; species Furipterus horrens. The sequence goes on along the minus strand of NW_028327171.1, from coordinate 159,264,746 downwards.
TAATCACTGTAGAGTCACAGAGTGTCAGTTATTTGTGACTCGCACAATCTATTTTGATGATTATACCATTTACATCTAAGGAATGCCACATTCCACAGTGTCGCTATGTTGGATGACAAGATCATTTTACACTGACTTCCAAGTCTTTACACTCCACTTCTAATATATCGGGATGTGAATACCCTAATTTGTGAGCTACATAACTCCTTTGTTCCCTTGCAATAGATGTTGTATTAAACTGTCCTTCATACCCCAAAGACAGTGTTCCTTCCCTATAAAGCACCCCATTATACATGAGTGCAGTGTAGAGCTTTTGTAGTCTTTCTCAGAGCTCTATTCATGTCCTCTCTAATAAAGGCCTCTTTGTAACATGCGCATTAGTAGAACTCCCTAAAATCTCAGGTTCTCAGGGAGAACTCCACAGAGAAGAAAGGAAAAATGTTAGGATATGTAGTTGGAGCAAACATAAATAAATAAAAGATTGATCAGTTCACGATATTTTTCCCTGTGTAATAATACCAGTGAGATGAATTTGTGTGTCTGAGCCCATCACATGGTTCTGATAATAGTGTCTCTCTTCTTTGCCTGCTTTGACGGTGTTTACCTACTTATTTTTTATGCCTTTCACCTTTGGCCTTGCTTTATCTGTGCAAGAAACTTATGCACACTTAGAGACAAAAAATTTCCATAAACTGCTTTTTATCAAATAAAACATTTATACAAATACAAGATTTTCTGGATTTCAGAGTTGAGTTTTCTACCCCTACCTATATATATAACATTTCAAAAGACATTAACTTTGAAAGCAAAAGCATTTTCCCCAATTTTGTCTAATATCTAATTTTATTCTTTGTCATTTTTTCTATCTGCTGAGAGAGAGAGAGAGAGAGAGAGAGAGAGAAATCATAGCAGAGGAAAGTCAGACCAGAGATTGTATTAGGCCAAGGCAAATGGTATTCACCTTTTATAGCCCTATGTTTTATAATGAAGATACTTCATTGAAACAATGATGCATACTTCAAGGGTTCCCTGGAGAGCTGTGAATCCTGTTTGGAGAGATTCATGAATATGTGCATTAGCGCAATCCAACTGGAACTTGCCCTTAAAAAAAAAAAAAAAAACGAACCACCAGAGAAGCTGATCAGTTTCCGTTTATGTATATAATCAGAAGGTTATCATATTATCTTTCTCCCTACTGGAAAAGCAGATGCATATTTTTCTACCACTTTAATATGATAAATGCCAAAGGAAACAACAATCTTTCCCCCTCTGTGATGTTCATTATGTAAAACCCACATAGAGACCTTTTAATATTGGTCTCTAGTAAAAAAAGGAGAAAATAAATATAGGTTCCATTTTTCAAAATAAATTTTAGTTTTTGTGTAAGATGAATCATGGAACAAACCTTCAAAACACACATTTCTGCTCTAATTTGCTGAAGGCCATTAATAAAATTTCATTCAGTTCAAAGAGCGCTAGAGATTTTATATATAAGACAAATATTTCAGTCATGGCTCAAAAAAAGGTACACAAAACTCTGTGCCATAAAGATGAATGAGGGACACATGGCAAATCTTGAAGTACTAGTTTATTTAAAGCACAAAGAATTCCATGAAAAATATTTCTAACCAGCAGTTGGTGCCCAAGTTTCAATAAAAATGGCAGACCACCATTAAGCTAGTGACAGTGATAAAGAGTATCCAGGTAAATGTTCATATTTATCTTTATGTTTTTAGCTCCATAAACTCCAGACAAAATGGAGTATATAAAAAAAGAAGAAAAACTCTGAAACCTTGATCAGCACATACAAACAATAAAGGAAATTTGTTACCTGAAGACTGAATGTTACCATTTTCTATGCTGTACCAAGCAGAGATATTATTAACACATGTGAATAATCACTGTAAAAAAATGTGAAGTTTTTCTCTAGACTTGAGAAAAATGGCACTGAGTTACTTAGAAAAGACCATATGTAATTTTTAAAGGCATTGTTATTTTTATTATAAGTTCTGTGCTCTGAGTTCAACTGTGTATTTGCAGCATGTTGTGAAAACATAGAGGAGAAAAAGAAGAGCACAATTATATTAATGTTAAAAACTATTTCAATTCTTGCCTGGCAATGTTTTTTCTTTGTTTGTTTGTTTGTTTGTTTGTTTTTAACTTGCCAGTTACTCAGACATCTAGGAATGAATTCTCAGAAATTGTTTCATTTCATCATTTCTAGTCCCCATGTTTATGGCAAAAACAATGTTTAAACTTGTCCCTTGTGTTCTCAAACCTCTGCATTTGAAATCTTCCTGGATATTTTAGGCTCTCCAAATGTGATTTGAGAATCTGTAGGGTAGGACTAAGGGAACATTGTTAATTTGAAACAGTACAATGGCGTAGTCATGCATTTAAATTATTTCTAACTTTTCACCAGAAGTCATATTCACATTTTGGAAAATTAGTACTTAGCCAAGCTCCAAGAAAGAAAGCATTTTATTTAGTAATAGTTCAAATAACGCAATAAAGTGTCTGTGCATTTGAACTGGCCCTGGTGGCCTGGTGCAGTATTTTGCCCATTTTCTTGGTTTTTCCAGCTTCACACACACAAAAAGAAATTGTACAAAACACTTAGCACAATTTGTTTTTTTTTCATAGCTGGTAATGGGGCTTTCACTGCACAAAGGCAAGGAAAAATTATTTAGAAAGGTGAACAGGTTTTCAGAAAAACTAGAAAACTCTCCTCATTCATTTTAGACTCAGCTTTCTGTCCCTGTCTAGTTGTAAATGTAGTCACCAGAATTCCTGAAAGAATTATACTTCCTAGTGTTAATGCTGAATATAATCATTCATAACTTACCCACAAACGCAAATTTTATAAAGAAGAATGGTGTTTAAAGAAAGATTGCTATTTAGGGATAGTTTTCTTTTTGTGCTTATGCATGCAAAATCTATTTATCTCTCTACCTCTCTATTGATCAAACCATCTCAGAATTCACACATGCAGCACGGAACATGTAGCTTTAAGGTCTTTTTGTAAATAGGTCCTATCATAGGATCTGAGAAGTTTTAATCTTGTGCAAAAAGGCAGTTTTCACCAGCGACACAGACATCTGTTTTGTGAAAACAGAGCTAGCTAGTGAATTGCAGCTTAGAGTGTGTGTATGTGTGTGCGTAGGCAAGAGGTGGCCGTGAGGGAGTAGAAGGTCAAAGGGTAAATTCCAACTGCTGTGACATATTTTTATGAGCTGAATCACACCCAGCTTTTAGCCTTGAAAGGGGAAGAGGATCTTAGAAAGGGAAGTAACTTGAATAGGTAGGTCAGGAAAATCCTCAAGAAGTGCTCTTCCAAATTAGCAATTAATTGCTCCCCAATCTGCCATATTCAACCGTTTGAATTTTATTTGGTTGTCACAGTACTTGAAAAGATCCATTTTCTCTTATGTGAATCAAAGTAAAATTTAGATTGCGAAAGATAAAGTTATCTTGGAGAACTGACTTCCCTTTCACACCTTTGGTCTTCTCCTTGTTGGAAAGGTGAGGGGCAAGGCCTCCTTGGAGGTCGGAAAGGAGGAGGGCACCACGCCAGGAGTCACAGAGTTCCCAGCCCAAGGCTGAGGAAGCATCGCAGCAGCAGGAACGAAAATGCTCAGCAGAGCGGGGAGAAGGGACAGGAGGGGCCCCAGGAACCAAGCTTTGATAGAAGCCTTAACTACCCCACGCTTGCCTCCTCTCCCTGCGGCCCGCTCCCTGGCAAATGCGGAGGCTATTTTCTGCTTTTTGCAAGAGTTGCTGGCAGTGTGGAAAAATGCTGATGTTAAAATCTAGGAAGAAACAGAGGGTCAGGGGCAACAGCGAAGGCAGAAGCAGCTGCTGTGGCCGCCCGGCACCGGCCACCACCAGGCAGCGGCCGCCGCGGTGACAGCCGAGTGGCAACAGCTGTGGGGAGGCCCGGCTTCTCCCCCGTGCCGCCTGCACCGGGGTCAGGGTGGGGAGCCCCTATCGCGCCCGTCTTCTGAGCAAGCACATTCTTCTCATTCCTTCACTCTCGCCTTCTCCGCGTCAGCTGACCGGCCGCTCCCTCCCTGGTCTGCTGATGGGCAACGCCGGTTTCCCTTTTCCGCGCCGCACGCGGTGACACCCGGGCTTGCCTTAGGAAGTGTCCCTGCGCCGCGGCGGCGCCTTCCCGAGCCAGACCCGGGCCTCTGCCGCACTTTGCCTGCCCGTGGGCTTCTCATACCCTAAGGTATTTTGTAGACGACATTGCCAGCGACCAAACAGGACCTAAATTTTCAAAGTTGTTGGGGGATAAACCTAGGCGTAACTTAAGAGGGTGCCCAGCTCCAAAAGCTTTGAAAGTAGACGAAAAAAAAAATTAGGCAGTTTCAGTATTATCAGAGACAACATTATGACCCTTTTTGTTGTAAAAAGAACATAAATGTAGCTACAGATTGAATGAAGTTATAGGCCAGAAAAGGGCAAGAGAGAAAAGGGAAGAGATAATCGCGCTGTCCATTTGAGCCTGTTACACTTACTGTTTCAAATCTATTTGAGTGGTGTTAGAGGCAAATACACAGTTTACTGGCAGTAATAAAAGAGGGAAGGAGTAAAGATAAATATTACCGAGGGCTGCAGTGCATTTAGAGGAGCAACAATTGCTGTTTACTTGCGTTTCATTTACGAAAATTGCACAGGGCAAGGTTATATTTGAGACATACAATTCTGTATTATTTTTTTCTCATATTTTTAGAAGTCAGGGTGAGTGGAAGCAGTCAAGTTTATTTCCCTTATTTAGATAAACAAACAAAAAAATCAATAAACCCTTTTTCGTATGGATTATTTCTTCTATATTAAATACTCCAGCAAAACAAATTGTACATTTTGGGGTTATTTATAGCTATCTTGTTTGCCATCAATAAGCTTATCCCATAGACCATTGAGTTCTGCCTAAAAGTTTACGGAACTTCACATGTATGCACTTTAACTCTGTCACATAATTATATTGCTTTATATACTTGGGCATTTAACCACTGAAGATTTTAGGCACATCGTTCACTTGCTAGAGAATTAAACATAATTATTTTGTGTTTTTAAGTACAAGCTTCATAAGGGCAAAACTGGAGATTTCTCCATAGTCTGGAAGCTGCCAGACTAAAAATTAGCCTTATGTAGGTGCATTTTGGGTTGGAAAGAGCCAGCCAAACTTCAAAATTTCAACTAATATACATATGGTAGTTGTTTTCAACCAAATGGGGAAATTATGTTTTGTTTTACCTTTTTATTGTTATTATATTACAGTTGTGTCAAATGTTTCCCCTCTGCCCTCTTCCGCCCAGATCATCCCCCGCTCCCACAATCAATACCCACAGGAGATGTCCATGTCCATAGGTCATTCATATGCGTTCTTTAACTAGTCCCTTTCCCTTCTTTCCACCATTATCCCCCTCCCCCCTGGTAACTGAAATTCTGAACTGACACAGAAGGGGGTCTTAGTCTTGAAGGCTCCTTGGATCACCTGAAGGTGAACACTGAGGTAGAAATTGAAGAAATTGAATTTGAGTCTTTTGTCTGAGATGGATTCTCTGAATGATTTTGGCCAAAATACTTAATAATAATGATAAGTTATTAATTATATAATTACTGTTCTAACTGCTTGAAATTAATTCTTTTAGAATGAATAAATAGTGCCTTAAAAGAGGTAACTGTTGTGGTGACAAAAGTGTACAGGTGAAAATTTTAAAATGCATTACATTTTATATTTTGGTTATTTGAAATAGATTGGAATAATTATAAATGATATTACATTTGTCACATAAATGGATGTCATCAAGATATTCATTGGTAATATAAAAACAACTGTCATTTTTAGATAAATCATTTTACATAAATTTTAACAAAATGATGTAGCATTTTAGAAATATTTGAAAAGAGTTTTCTTAGAGATAATTGATAAAAATTGACTATCAGGTTATTTTAATACCTTTTCAATGTAAAATAAAGGGATTTTTATAAAATATATCAGATTACGTGAAAACTTACATTTCATTAAGCATATTTTCAAAGTAGCTTCATAATAAGAAGAATGAGAAATTCATACTTCTGTGGTACGCTAAATAAGCAGAATTTTTATGTCTGGTTTTATTTAAACATTTTATATTTTTATAGTGTGATTTTAGGATTTTAATGTGTTACTTTTGACATGCCACTTAACATGTACGTGGGGTTTTGCACTTTACTGGCTCTTTTCACTAGAAAAAAAATTAAGACTTATTTATTTGTGGATTGATCTTAATATTTTGTTACATTACTGTATCACTGATATTTTCTAGACACAGTGATAGTGCACGAAATTTATATTACAGTATTTTAATAAAATAAAATAAAAACTGATCTCACATAATAAAAACAAACTTTCACACATAATGTTAAAAAAATACGTGATTCAAAATGTATACTAAAATTGCATTTTTTTTTCCTTTATAGTCAAACAAAAGCTTCTTGAGTGAAGATTCAGAGATTTCTTGGGTTTTGTCTAAATTCAAAGTGCCCTCTACTGTCAAAAAAGTGTACTGTGCAGGGAGAGAAAATTTGACAAGTCTGAAATCTAAATCTAGACACTGAAGGACAGATGGAAGAAAACCAGGATAGGTAATGTACTGCCACTCTGCCCTGGGGCAATGCAGTTTGGAGTGTTCCATCAGTAAATAGTTATGGCCCCCTTCCAAGTTAAAAGTTGTGTCAAATTACTTCTAATTTTACAACTGTTGCTTCATGCTTCTTTTTATTTTTCTTAGCTTTGGTTTTAAAACTGGAATTTCACTTTGGTGTCACTATAATTTATTGATCTGAACAATGTGTGCTATGACTGCCAGGCTAAACTTCAAGGCTACATATACGTATCCTGATATCTTTATTCTTCTCCTGAGGAATATTATTTAGAGGTTCTTTTCATATTTTTCTATGTTAAAACATTTTCATTTTTTACTACGTATTATCTGTATGTAAAATTCAAAATGTTTTTTATTACTCTGGCAGAATAAAGAGAAGCAATCAATCAGTTGATCCAGCATGGAAAAAAATCAATGAGACAAAATTATCATGCAAAAAAAAAGGGATTGCTTATTTTGTTCACTTTTAAGAAAATGTTTGAACATTATGAAGGCAGTGTGTTTAAGTGTAAGCTTGTTAGAATCTTTCAATTAGATTCAGTGACCCAAGGAAAATTTTGCCATAAGAAATTGAGGCTATTTCATAATGTTAAGTTTTATTTTATAATGTATCGCAAAGCAGTAAAATTTGAGGTTTGTTATAGATATAGGTGAAAAATTTTAGAAATGGTTGCAATGGAGGTTATTGCAATATACTAAAAAAAGAGTATTCTGATTGAATTTATAACTTCTTATAATATAATCAATAATTTGAAGTGAATTTAAGTGAGGGACATAAATAAGGGATTGGAATGCTCACAATTTATCAAATATGCAACACATATAACAGGTTTTAGTGAACTAACTCCATGTTTTAAGAAAAAGCAAATTAGAAATTTAGATAATTTTGGAAATGATTTTATATAAAAATCAAGGTTATAGCTTTGATGTCAAATACATGTAGGAACAGATTTTCAGGTTAATCCACCACTAGGGATTTTAGGTGTGACTGTTGGGTAGGGAAGGCCAGGGAGCTAGTGCTCCTAGTAACCTGGACTGCAGGCAGCTGCCTGCTTTCAGTGCTTGCCTTCTCTGTGCCTCTTCAGTACCTCTGATTGATTTCTGACTTTGCCACATCCCAGGTGTCCATTCTGCCTTCTGTGAGGGAGCAGGGCATTCAAATAGCACTTAACATTAAAGTTTTCTATGTATAAAGGGTTATATCTATTAGGGGTATTTGTGTATTGACAAACAAACAAATGAATAACTAAACAAACGAACACATGAATGAAAGAGAGGCAAAACTTAACCCAAAGAAGGGGTTATCTGGTGGTAAAATTTGGAGGTGGTTTGGAGGAGAAGCTTGTTGGACAAAATAGCATTATATACCATTGAAGTTAAAGATGGACTCTTTGTAGTTCTTCTCTGTACATTTCTTATTTTCTTGCTCTCTCTTATATGTTAGTGACTTTCAGTGGAGTTGTGTTTGGAACTACAAAAACAATCAGAAAACAGTTACTAAAATGGCAATAACCATATGCCTATCAACAATTACTTTAAATGTAAATGGACTAAATGCTCCAATGAAAAGACAAATAGTAAAAGAAGATTTGGTACATATGGACAATGAAATCTTACTTGGCCATAGAAAAAGAAAAATGAAATCCTACCATTTGTGATGACCTGGATGAACCTAGAGGGCATTATGCTAAATGAAATAGTCAGAGGAAGACAAATACCATATGATTTCACTTATATGTGGGATCTAAAAAACAAAATAAACAAAATAGAAACAACTCAGATACAGAGAACAAACTGATGATTGCCAGATGGGAGGGGGGTGGAAAAGGTGAAAGGATTAAGAAGTACAAATTGGCAGTTACAGAACAGTTATAGGGATGTAAAATACAGCTTAGGGAATACAGTCAATAACATTGTAATAACTATATGAACTGTTAGGTAGGTGCAAGATGTATCAAAGTGATCACTTAGTAAGTTATTTAAATATCTACCCACTATGATTCCCACCTGAAACTAATATAATATTTAATGACAACTATAATTGAAAAATTAAACAAATTTAAAATAAAACATATAATGTTAAAGGAAAAAAGCCAGCCAGTCACAAAAGTACATGCTATGGATTCCATGTAGATTAATAGCAAGGAAGATGATAGATAAACAGAGTTGTTTATGTGTTTATAGTGACATAGTGACAGAAATCACAACAGTAGTTACACCGAAGGGAAGTACAGACGTGGAAAGAATTGAGGAATCCTTCTGTGATGTTCAGCTCTTCCACATTTGGTATTCTACACTTAGTTGCAAACAAGTAGATTTGTAAAGTTTTGTCAAATTATACACAAAGATACTATAAACCAAAATTTGAAAAAACAAATAGGTGTTTGAAATGAATATCTGATTACAGATGAATTGGTGATTTTTCCTTTTCTACCCCTATTTTTTAATTTTTATACAAAGAATAACTATCCAAATAGTCACAGGGATGTAAAGTACAGCATAGGGAATATAATAATATAATAACTCTTTATAGTGTCAAATGAGTGCTAGACTTATCAGGGTGATCACCTTATAAATTATAGAACTGTCTAATCACTATGTTGTACACCTGAAACTAACATAATATTGTGTGTTAATTTTAAGAAAAAAAAAAGATTAAGTTGGCTCTTCTTGCAGCAAACAGCACACCAGGCTTCTCAATTGTTGGGAAAATTCAACAAATCTAGTATATCTAAACATTTCATCTGGCTCTTTTCAGCAGTACTTGAGGGCAAATCTATTTATCCAATTTATCGACGTGTATACTTAAACTTAACTTCTGTTGAATTATAGTTTCTCTTGATCAGTGATCAGCTCTTTTCCACTGTTTGGAAAAGAGTTGCATCTGTAGTATTAATCCTAAAATTTATAAAACTGCACCCACACAAAAATCTTAAGCTATGAATTACTAGGTGACCAACAAAATGTTCTATGCTTCTGTGTCCTTTGCTTTTTAGAATCAACTCTTCTCTTCTGAATTCAACTTGAGATAACCTACTTTTAATTAATCTAATCTAATTAATAATGGATCTTTGTTCTCTGGCATTTTGTTGTTTGTCCTTTTGAGTCACTTTAGGAAAACTTTAAGTCAAGGGGCTTTATATCCTCTAGGTAATAATGAGCTAACATTGGCCCATGGAACTCTTTCAAATGAATTTTGAATTAAAATATTAACAAGATAGAAAAACGATCAGCTCCCTGAAGAGATTGGTCTTTATTTCCTATTACTTGAAACCTGGGAGGTGCTCTTTACCCTTTTTGGGCCTGGTTGTCCAACTATCTCATTGTTTCTGTGGACTACAGTATCCTTCTGATAAATTTCATTTCTCTGTAGAGTAGCAAGTCAGTTTCTTTTAATCGCAACCAGATAAATCTAATTGACACAATGCATTCCTTTCTCAGTGAGCAACTCAGGGATTAATTCATAGGTGATATTTACAGAAAGTTCACAAACTTTCAGTCTCATGATCTGGAAGCCTGGTTGAGTGGGGGACTTAGCCAAAGCCACATATCATGCTTGTGCAAGAGACTGAGATTCAATTCCAAGTCTCATCTCAGGAAGTGGGGTGGCGGAGGGTGGCATAACATTATACTGAAGCCCCAATTAATTACTTCAATTCCCATGGTCTGTTGCATTTTTTATATAACTTTGTTGACATATATTCTTGTCTTTCTCATCCTTACAATTTAATAATGAGAACATTTGGTTTGGTTACAAACATAAAAATCATATGTGTAATGGAGATCAAACAATTTTAGGAAACAATTAAGATAAATTGAGATATTTGTAGTATATGTAGGGCTCTAATGTCATACAGGTTTTTTTGCAAGAAATATCTTGTCTCGAGGAAGTGAAATCTAGTGTAGCTGAATAGTGGAGTGAGCATATTCTGATTCTATATATTTATGTGTCTACATAAATATTTATTTGCAACTTGATAAAATGTACAATGAAACCCTTCTTCTTTTCTGTTGCACACAGAAGATACTATGAATTGTGAAAAATTGCCTTTCTTTAATACTCCAATATAACAAAGCATGTCAGAAACATTTAATAATGGGATTATTGTAGATTTTCTTCATTCCTGGGAACCAACAGGAAAATCTCAAGGGACAGATCATTAAATCTTCTTTCTCAGTGTTAACTTGAACAACAGCTCAGGAGACATCTCTGAGGGTACAAGGCACTTATTAGAAGCATGTTTAGGAATCTCTGACTGTTTTTTAAAAACCAGTCCTTCAGAAAACAAGATAGTTACCAAGCATTTCTAGAAACTATGTATAACTGAGGAGATTCAATTCATTAGAAATATGATAAATTATAAATGATAACAGTTAAAAAAAAAAGGGTAAGTTGTGGGGGAAACATAAATTAAAGATGAGAAGTATAATGTAAGCCATGAGAGATCACTTGGTATATACTACTTTATTATATTTTTCAGTATACATTTTTAGATAAGGCAATTTACTACAGTATTATTTATGCCTCGCTAACTTTATATGGGAAATAAGCAAAGAAAAAATTTGGAAACAGAAATGTATGAAGTCTGTTTTGTTTTTTCTTACTGCTATTGTTCCTGGTTACACTATGTAAACATTCTGATACTCATAATATAATCAGCTATAATTAATTTGCATTGTGTTTCTCTTCCTGAAAGGGATTATTACTAAAATCATAATTTTTTTCCATTTTATCTTTCTTTGATTCACAACTTTAATTTTTTCCCATGGATTCTAAGTAATAAATACACTGTGTTATATTTTATTTGCGTATTGATTGAGACTTAGTATTTTCACAGCCAGTTTCATTTGCTTCCCTTATGACTTCTCTTTTTTAGTCAGTTCTTTCTTGATTGGTAATTTATTAGTTTGTCTCAAAAATGAGTGATTAGCCCAAGATAACACATAAATAAGTTTAAAGCTTAGATCTTAGGACACAGTCTGACACTCATTTATTTACTAATTTATTAAATCACTTATTTATTTAGTTTTTCAACAAGTTTTTGTTGAGAACTTACACATATTCAGCATTCTTGCAAGCACCAGTCACTACTGTTTTTCTCCCAGAACAGCTTTTACTTGCCTAACGGGTAAGACAGGCAAGCCTCTTATGGTGGGTTACTCCCTAGGCCTCAGGGGCTAAATTGAGGCTAAACCTTCAGGCAACCATTTTATGACTAATTACTTTTAACTACAGTAATCCCCTCTTATACACTGGGTATGTGTTCCAACACCCCTGGTGGATGCCTGAAAATGTGGACAGTACCAAACTCTATAACGCTGTGCTTTTTCCTATACACACATATCTATGATAAAGTTTAATTTATAAATTAGGCACAGTAAGAACTTAACAACTATACTAGTAATAAAGTATAATAATTATAACAGTGTACTGTTACATAAGGGTTACTTGAACACAAGCACTGTGATGCTGATGAACTGTGGAATTATAACCCACCCCACCATTCTTTTGACATTGTTTCTGTAAGTGCTGACTCTGATAAATATGTAGCTTATAAACAGCATGCTTGTATAAGAATCTTAGGAACTAACATCCAGAATTACAAACTCTAACCTTCAGGCATCTCAGCTCCGGGAAATTTGCTGACCTTCAGCCATGGAGCCAGGAAGATGTGGAACCAGGATGACTAAACCAAGATGATGCACACCGCCATCAGTGAGGTCCTTATTGGAAAGAGCAGTGCTCATCTGCACATAGAAAACTTTTCAAGCCCCTCCCTTGATCTCTTTGTTCTGCTTCCCTTCTTCCTCCATATAAAAATCTCTGCCAAGAGGGAGAGATGGGCTTTGAGATATGAGTCCACCATCTTCCAAATGACCAGCATCTGAATAAACCACTTTCCTTTAACCAGCACCTGTCTGTCTAGTATTGGCTTTTGAAGCGTCAGACAGCCGAACCTACGTTTGGTTACAGATTAACATAGTTGCCAGGTTTATAAACATAATCCCCAGAAAACAAAACCACAGATGAGAAAGGATTACTGTCATTTCCCTGAAAGTTCTCTTTTATTTTTTCCTTTCTATTTTAGAAAAATACTGTCTTAGACTGTAGACTTTGGAATTGATGCTTAATCTGGTTCTGCAACTTGTAAGATCAAGTTTGCAACAACCACTTCCACATGCAGATCTCAGGAACCTGGAGGTATGGACACTCGCACTGTCCTTCTTCCCCATCACCCCTGATCGCACCACCATGCCAACTGTATGCAGTACATTGGGGAAGGGAGTCCTCTATCTAGAGCCAACTTCATGTAAATCTGTAAAATCTGAAATGCTGAACCAGGGAATGTCTGTTTCATATTTACTTACATTTTTTTCTCTTTATTTTCTCCTCTGTGTTTTCCTGCTTCAATAGGTCAGATGTTAACCCAGGTTCCCTTTCATTTCCTTTTTATAACCCCTGCTCTTTATCATTAATTATGTCATTCACAAGTGGCTTCGCACAAGTCACTTAACACCAATAAGTCTGTTTTTGCTATGTGGATAAATAGAAATGACTTTACTTCCTGGAAGATGAGGACTTGCATCTCAAAGACCATCTCCACCTCTTAGTGCAGGCAGAGGTTTTTATAGGAGGGAGAGGAGAATAGAACAAAGAGATTAAGCGAGGGGGGTTGAAAAGGTCTCTATGTGCCGAGGAGCACAGACCCTTCCGATAAGGCAAGTAATAGTTCGGTGTACAGCATCCTGCTTTAGTCATCCTGGCTTCACAGCATCCTGACTCCAGGTCACTCTGACTCCATGGTTGAAGGTCAGCAAATCTCCCAGGGCCAGGATGCCTGAAGGTAGGGGTCTGTATCTTTGGCAATTAGTTTCTAGGATTCTTATACAAACATGTTATTCATTTACGTGCTACACATTAGTCAGAGTTAGCACTTACAGAAACAATGCCAAAAGAACAGTGGGGTGAGTGACAATTTTCTGCCTTTACAATTTTCTCTTGTTACAGAGGGATATATTTAAAATATAAATTATATCATGTCCCTCTCATGCAAAAAACTTGTCAAAACTTATTCTTATTTATTTATATATTTATTTATTTTAAAGATTCCATTTATTCACTTATTATATTTAGACAGAGGGGAAGGGAGGGAGAAAGAGAGGGAGAGAAACATCAATGTATGGTTGCCTCTCGCACACCCCCAGCTGGGGACCTGGCTGGAGACCTGGCCTGCAACTCCGGCATGTGCTCTGACTGGGAATTGAACCAGCAACCATTTGTTTCAAGGGTGGTGCTCAATCTACTGAGCCATACCAGCCAGAGCAAAAGCTTATTTGTATTTAAAGTAAAATCTAAAGTTTTTATGATGGTCTTAGATATTTTATCTACTGAACAGATCATATAAATTAATGAGAAAAACATCTAGCGACATCATCAGGAATTGTTAGGTTATGAGACTCTTGATCCTGTTAAATCTTTCTTCCTTCTTTCCTTCCTTCCTTTTCGTTCTTTCCTTCTTTTAAGCAGACAGGCAATCCAGTTAGGTATAGAATGAAAGTCCTTACCTGTCTTCTATGGGCTGTACTTCTAATGCCAGTTTAGTTTTCGTAATCCCTGCAATGCTATTCTGGTCTTTTCTGATTGTGCACAATCCAAAAACAAGTCTGGAACCTGTGCAATAATCTACTCTGTGGCTTAGTTCTTAAGTCATTTCAGCCTGAATCCCAATTAGTTTCATTTATGTAGAGCTCAGCATTGGAGTAATCTCAGAACTTAATGCATAGATTCAAAGGGTTCCTTTCACCAGTTTCTTCCTCTCAGTGATCCTACCTCTACTCTCTGCTTTCTAGTTTCCCCTTTCTGCTGTTCTGACTAGAAAGCTGGGGTTGGAGGTTTCCCATGTTGTTGCATGCTGCCCACTCCTTGGCCTGCTTTATGGCAAAATTGCAAGACACAGAATTTGAGGGCCTCCAGGGTTGCCCCACTGTCCCTGCAGCTGTGGGAGTTTAGTTGTGTTATTTGCATTCATTTGGAGAAGGGCCAAGAAAGTCAAAATAACTTTTAACCTTCAGGTGTTGCTGGCACAAGGTGGCGGTGCTGAGTGTTACCTCTTTGTTTCTGGTGTTTACCTGGCAAAAAACAGGTAACATCAAAAATGTTCTTCTGCTGCCCTAGATGGGAAGGGAGGGATACTGCTCTGTTGCTAGCATTCACCTGATGAAAGGCAAGGGAAAGTCAAGAGATGGCCACTTGTGATCATGACTACATGCCAGTGAAAATGTGGAGGGAGGTGTGACCGTCCTAGAGAAAGTTTACCTGCTGATGTCCTCTATCTGCTTATTCTCTGCTGTATAGCATTTATTACTACCTGAAAAATATATGTAGGAACAACTAGATACTACGTGATATCAAATGTACACAGACCTGATAAGCCTGGAGATGGTACAATGGCTAACTGCAGCTCTCATCCCCACAGTTTAAGGAGAAAATAATAATAATAATAATAATAATAATAATAATAATAAAATAATAATAATAATAAAACAAGTAAATACAAGTTTACATGACTTGCTTGTGTGTCCTGACAGGAAGTTTAGGGGCATGTGTGTGTGTGTGTGTGTTGAGATTTTAGTAGGGAAGTTACTAACTTTTTTCTTTGAGAACATTAGACAACTATTTTTCTCCCCACTGAGGATTTAAGGAAACTATTGAGAAGAGATTATGGATGTAGAGTCAAATAAGAAAATTAATGATTAGGTTTTAGGTATACTAGTAGACCTAAGCTGTCTGCTTGAAAGATGCAATTCTAAAAGAATGAATTTTTCTAAACAAAAAGAATGCTTATGTTACTGAATAATGGCATTGTAAATGAATGTTGCTAGGATGAGGTAGGCATAAAAAAATTGCCACAACATAACTTGTGAAGAACTAAGGGCCACCATTTTCCATTATCTGGGAAACTAGACTAAGACTTTTCCACAAGGTTGAAATTTTTTTTTCTGCAAAAATGCAAACTTACAAGGTTAAGTGTTTTCCCCTCTAGGAGAGTTCTGAGGTTGTCTTCATAAGAGCGCACATATCTAGCTTTTAGCAATGAAATTGTGCCTAAACTACATTTTGTAACATTAAAATGAGGGATGTGCTACCTTTGTTTTCCTTCCATTCTCTGCTGTCCATTCTGAAGCTGTAGTGGTTTCCTAGGAGATTATTAAAGAATAAAACTTGATTGGTTATATGGGCAGAACAATTGTTGGTGTACATTTGAGAAACATTTACATACCAGCTACACACACACAAAGAAGTGTTTGACACATGGAAGATTTTTATAATTGTAGTATGAAAAATCACCTTGGTAAACTAAAATTAGAGATGGAAGCCATAACCTGGTAGGTCATCTTGTCAATTGCTTTACCAATTATTCTTTTAAATATTCTTCTCTTTGTCCAGTACAGTTAAATTAATGTCTTTATTCTTTTAGCATAAGTTTCCAACTAGACTTTTTCTTTTTCCAGTTCGACACATATTCTTTATCTTTCCTTTTTTAACTAATTACCTTGCTAGATTATCAGAGGATAAAGAAGATATACAAAGGATACTTCCTCAGTATCTCTCTGAGGAAGAAGTTTACACAAAAAAGAGAGGAAAAACAAACAAACACAACTCTAATGTTCATTTTATTCAATATTCTGCAAAACTAGAAGCACTAGATTCCATTTATTTTGAGGATGGTGGAGTAAAGCAGATAACAAGAGATTCATGCATAAGAAGCACCTTTATTTAAAGCTCATATGTGGGACCAAGGATTTAGTTCCAGCTAACCCTTAATCAGAAAATATATATAGATAAGTATGTTTGTTTTTATAATTTTGTTTAAATGTTTGGTACCATGTTTTTTTACTGATATCTACATCTATCAACTTCATTCCAAAAACAGATTTCAGTTAATAAGAAGAAAACAGCACATTTTTTCTTCAATAAAGAACTTCATCATTTGTTGATAGATATACTTTTTCAAGGGGAAAAAAGACAAAATAAAAGCTAGTTAAAAGAAATTTTCTCTATGGCGTGGTTTTGAAATTGGATTCTACAAAAAAATCTTAGGAATGTTTTCTGCTATGTGCATTTTCCTCGCTGAAGTTGTATTTTAAATTTAATTCACTAATTTTTGGAGAGAGGTTGGATGTTCCTCATGCTGATCTAAGTGCAAAGAGAAAGGATAGCTTTAAAATAGCATATGACCCAGATGAGAATACTGTATAATCTAGTTTGGAAAACAATAAAGACAAGGGCAGATATAAAGCAGCACATGATTAATTTAAAAAGCAATCTGTCTATATGAGCATATTACTGTAGCCACACTTTAGTATAGTTAGAAGTCATTATGTAATATTAATATAGGGACTAGCATAAAAGAGACAAATTTCTGACTGCAAAAATTGTATCCATGGATATTTTTTATAAAATTTACTTTGGTACTTATGTGGGGATAATAATTTTTATAGTATTTTGGTGGTTTACATACTAGCATATAATAAAATAAATTCTGTATCAGAAAATATTTCAATTCTTGGATGTTACTCTTAGTGTAGAAATATGACTTAGAGAAAGTCTTTTCTAGAATTTGGAGATGTTTTTAAAATTGAATGGGAAGGAGGTAGTACATTTCTCATCACTGGAGTTGTGGAGGATGGGAATGAAAGATCACTTGTTGAGAATGTTGCAAAGCTATTTCATGCCTTTGATAATGGTTACAATAAATAATCTTCAATGCCTTTCAAAATTTGTGATGTCATGATTCATAATAGTTTATGACCTGTTATAACATTCAAACAGGGGCTCTTCATGGAAGACTAGAATAGTCTAGGTATTCTTTGGCAAATATTAAACATAGGCTAAGTTATAAACAATAGGGTGGGTTTAGATAGCCAGAAAAATAGAGTGAGATTATTATAATTAAAAAGGGAGAAAGAAAAGCAGAAAAGAAAAAAAGGCACAAATGAGTTTGGTATCTATGCAAACAATGAGGAATTTGGCCTGATTAGAATACAGAATCTCTGCTGGGGATTGTAGAGATAATAAAGGTATAGAGACTGGTCTATTATGAAGGGTTTTTTTTTTAGTTGGATTTTTTTTTTTTTTTTTTTAGATTCAGTTGTTGATAATTGTGAGTTTGTTGTCATTTTAGTGATAATAGTTTTGATCCTCTTTTTCTTAAGTAAGTCCCTTTGACATTTCATATAATAATGGCTTGGTGATGATGAACTCCTTTAGCTTTACCTTGTTTGGGAAGCATTTCATCTGCCCTTCCATTCCAAATGATAGCTTTGCTGGATAGAGTAGTCCTGGTTGTAGGTTGCCTTTCATCACATTGAATACTGTTAGCCAGTCCCTTCCTGCCTGCAAAGTGTCCTCTGAGAAATCAGCTGATAGTCCTATAGGCACTCCTCTGTAGGCAACTCTCTGCCTCTCTCTTGCTGCTCCCAAGACTCTCTCTTTATTTTTCACCTTTGGCATCTCAATCATGGTGTA